>NC_028648.1:6366199-6372964 GCF_001406875.1 Solanum pennellii
AATATTATTCTTATACACTCTATCAAACAATAAATAATATTTGATTATAAACTTTTTAAAAATTATCTTCAAAAATTCAGTTTGATTATAGGTTTTGGATTAAATTATAAAAATTTTGTCTTTAGAAATGAATTTCAAATTCATGTTTTTGAAATTTCCATCCACAAAATTTGAATTTTTTCCAAGTTAAATACATGTGTAAAATATTATTTTAAAAAAATTTAAATTTTAAAATGGGAGATGAACTAACTAATTGTTAATTAGTGTAAGTGGTAGTGCAACTGACCTTGTTTGACTTTGTGAGAGGTTGGCAAAGCCTTGTTTAGAAAAAATTGGTCATTTTTTTCTAAATAAAATGATTATTCAATCGTTTTCAAAATATTTTAAGTGGTCGTACATATTATATCGTTTTTGACGTTATAAGCTTTGACTTCATTTCGTGAGAAATAACAACAATTTGAATAGCCTTTAATAATAATATATTATTTTTTCTGTTTATTTTTATTTGTTTATTATTTTTTGAAATATATTTTTATTTTTTATTTTTTATTTTCAATATATTAAAAATAGAAAAATATTTCTTAAAAAAATATTGTGTTATTTGGGGTTTAAATTTAAAATTATTTCTTTCAAATGGACATTTATTGTTGCTGCATTAAAGGCATAGTTTTTGTCTAAAGTGTCCAACTATAGTATATTCTTTAAATGTAGAAGTTAATATATATATATAACGTAATTTTTTGGTTAAGGGTGGCTAAGCCACTAATATTTGTATGTCACGTCGATACTGAGATAAAATTGAAACACAATTCTTTATGTCTTTTCATTTTTTATTGTGCTTTTTTTTTTTTTGGTTTGCTCTAAAGTTGATATAAAATATACCAATAAACTATATTCGAAAATAGAATGAATAAATAAATATTCATGCTAAAATGTAGATATCTCGCCCTCTTTAAGAAAAATTCAAGCTCATTGCGGCATAATTTCATCGGTCCAGTAGTATCACTCTTGAATTATGCCCTCTAAGGTACACCAACTCAATAATGTTATACAAGTCAAGTAATTTTGAATTCGTTAAAGAGTCCAAAACTCCAAAAAAAGAACATATATCATCAATATATTATTTCTCTCTTTTGTATAGTGAATTAGTTGAAGACTTAAAAATATTTTTCTTTCTTTTTCTCAACTTTCTCTTACACTTCACTTTCGTTATTTCTCTCGTATATTTCTTATTGTTCTAAACACAAAGGAAGGTCTTCGCTACTTATAAAAAAGGAATTCTTTCAGCTACGAATGAATAGAAAGATTATGAAATATTAAATTGAGTAAATAAATGGCTTTTAAATTACTAAAGTTACAAAGCATAAATATATAATAAAGAGTGAATAATCAGTTAATGGTTGTATGCATATTATTTGTTTTTCTCGTTTCAACAAATGACACAAAATTCTCTCATCTGGTTTTTTTTATATGTTAAGTACTTTTACTACAAACGTAAAGTAAAGTTGTCAGTCACATATCTTATAGTTTTATTAGGCTAGCGAACTCCTTTTTTTCTTTGACACACAATTTTCATACAAGTGATACACAATAAGGGGTCGTTTGGTAGAATGTATTAGGAAAAATAATACATGCATTAGGTGTGTGTATTAATAATATGCATTGTTTGTTACATTTTTTTTGGTCATGTATAACTAATGCAAGCATTAGATATACACAATACTGTGTATTAAGTTGTGTATTACTAATACCAAGAAATTTTAGGTATTAGTAATACATAGCATTTTTACACTTGCATTAGATTATGCAATTACAAAAATACCCTCAAAGCCCTTTAAAAAAACATTTTTCATAGTACTTGTTTCATCTTCTCTTTCATCTTCTCTGTACTTTGTCAATGAAAATTCAAGAGTAGGTTTTTTTTCCTTTTGCTCAATCAAACATTGTTTGCTCATCTTCATAAGGTTAGTACTCTTATCTTTCATTAAAATCTGTATTTTTCAACATCTCTTTCACAATTTAAAATGAAATTTAGGTTTAGCTCGTTTTTTTAATATGCTTTGAGCTCATCTATTTCACTCTTTATATGGTCGAAAATTAGGGCACATAATAGATACTTGTTTAAAAGTTTTATATGTATTCATTCGATATTTATATGGCAAATATAGGTGTTATTATGGATCTTCAACCATTATCAGACATTGAATATATCATTCTTGTGAAGATAGTGTTTCAACAAGTTCTTGTTCTCATTTTTTGTCTTTTCATGGCTAGTCATGGTCATTCTCTAAGAAGACGATGTCAAAACAGACGTGATGTTAGATATCGTATGAGCGTTCGAGTTCCGAAAATCATTTCTCACTTACACTATATCATAAATGATAATGGTAGTGTATATATCTATAAGTTAAGAATGGATAGAAATGCCTTTCACACTTCAGTTCTCTTAACTAAGAATATTGGAGGTATGACTTAAGTTACTTGTGGATGTTACCATAGGTGGTTATTTAAGTTGCGACTGATCAAGTTGAGAACGATATGTTAGACGCTGCTGATAGTCAGCTAGCTGAAGTCGCTAAAGATGCAAACACCACTAAAGATCCTGCATATGCTAAGATCCTGAATTCTACATTAACAACAATGTTGGGATGGGCTAAGAAAAGGCTTCTTGCATACCATGACACTTTTGATGCTGGGAATATTGAATTAATGTCAAACATTGTATCTATAGGGGTATCTGCATCAAGAATTCTTGTTGAAGATATTTCTAATGCGTACCGGCGACGGCTTAAGGGTGAAGTTGATGTGGCTCGTAGTAGAATCGACACTTACATCAGGTCATCACTTCACACTGCATTTGCACAGGCAAGCAACACCTTTAACAGAAGTATAAGTGCAGTATGTCTGAAGGCATATGAATGTGGGTAAAATACTGCATCTATCTTCTTTACTGGAAAATACTGCATCTATTTCAAATTACTCCACTTCTGTTTAGGCTGTTCCAATCTGATTTACTTTCGACTTCAATTTACATGATATACTTTCTATCTTGGTCATGTTCTGTCCACTGCCTTTGTTGACAGCATGTCTCTTAAGCTTTATGCAGGTTTTTTTCCCCTGTAAGTTTTTCCTAAAGTCTCATATTTGAGGACATAGGCTGCTAATTTTCTTCAACCTCACTAATCCATCTCAATCTCGTATGAAGTTTTAGGTCTCTCTACGTTTTTGCCACAATTCTCATTTTTTAGGGGTATATTTGTAATGATTTGCTTCTACTGTCACCAGTTGCTTATAGAAAGGGATGTAATTATGTTCGGTGCAGTTTCTTATTTCGTAGCTTATAAGTCAGCTTAACACGTCATCAGAATGACCATCTGAGTGCAATTTAAAACTAGAAATTTGGTTATCTTGATTGCAGTTAATGGAGAAGGTGAATTCCAGCAGGAGAGCATCAAGACACCAACCAAATCCTCTTCCTGTCCTTGCCATCCTTGCAAAGGATGTTGGTGAGCAGGCTTCTAAAGAGAAGGAGATTTTTAGTCCCATCTTAAAGAGATGGCATTCTTTTGCTGCAGAAGTAGTCGTTGCCACCCTACACGTGTGCTATGGGAATGAGCTTAAACAATGTCTCTGCATAGGCTTATAGTGCATTTACCTTACTCAAAACCCTCAGCACTATATTTTATGTTTTTGTGGCAAGAACCAAGAATGTATACAAGTAAGGGGTGAAGGAGTGAATTTTAACTTTTGGACATCCTAGTATGAAGTGCTAAACTTCCCGTTTGTGTGAGGAGTTGGTGTTTTATATCTATGTTTATTCTACTTTTGATGAATCATTTCGTACGTGTGTCTTAAGATTATGTGTTCTGCGAAAATACAGTTTCTTGGATGAAAACTAAGGATCCCTACCTTTGCATATGAATAAGTTGAACTTTTGGACTTATGGTGGCAAAATTGTGAAGATGTTTGACATCTTCTTCTTCTTTTTCTTTTTTAATCTTATTTCAATGTAGTAACAACTTTTTAATTTTATATTTGAAAAAGAAGAAGAATAGGAAGAAATAATGTTTTAGCAAATAAATCTTTTTTTGATGTTTTAGCAAAGAACCTTGTTGCAAAGAAAGTATATAAAGAAATAAAGTGTAAAGGGTTTTTTGTAAACATACACTTTTTAAATAGAAATTATGCAAGATTTGTTTTTTCTAATACATCAAACCAAACAGTATATAAGAAATAATGCAGACATAACTAATGCAAGCATTATTAATGCAAGCACTAGTAATGCAAGTATTACTAATACACCCTATTTTGCATTGTTCTTATACACTCTACCAAACGACCCCTAAGTGTTTAAAATAGTATAAACACAAAATTATCATAAACACAAAATTATCAATGATAAATGAACCAGTGAAGAACAGAAGAACATAAATTAACTCACAAAACTAAAATTTGTAAAATCGTACCAAAATCTGAAAAAACTGAATGGAAAGAAGATCAAGCGCACCGAATGCACATTGTCCCTTTAAGGAAATTATTTCCCTCTAGTATTCGAGGTTTGATTTGGAATATGTCCTCCCAGGGTGTATTAATACCAAAACGATAATATCATCGAGCCACTCAACGGTAATAAAGTACAAGAAGAAAATTTGTGCAGAAGAACAAGAAATTAGAAATTTTCATAAGTAAAAAGTCTGAAGAATTACGAGTATTTATAGCCAAGAGGAACTAATTTCGAAATGTTGCAACCTTTCAGAATCCACACGACCATTCCACAAAGTTTACAACCTTTCAAACGGTTATAATTGTTCTTGAAAGTTGCAACCTTTCAGAACAGTCATCTCCAACGACAGTGTTTTAAATAAAACGGGTCGCGCTGATTCAAGTTGGATCGGAATATTTCGGTTAACTAACTAAATAATTGAAACATTTTGGCCATTTAATTTAATTTAATTTAAAAAAAATAAAACAAACTTTGTCAAAAAAATAATTTGTCGATCATTTTTCAAAGCTAGAGCTGAAACCGAGCGAGCGAGTGAGCGACGACGACGACACGAGGGTTGTCCATCTTTTCCAACCCTTTTAACAACTAATAGAAGTGTTTCTCTATTTAAGCACATTTTTTTTTCTTTCCACCACGAATGAGAGAGAAAAACCTTTTTACTAAAGCATAAGAGAACTTTTCAAGTTCTTTCCTTTTCATTTTCTTCCATTTCTCATTAACTCTTGCTATGTAACCAACAACAAGTGAATAAAAAAGAATTGCAAAATTCACACAACCAACAAAATTGTATTTCATAATATTTTAACATAATGTGACTTGATAAGAAAAACTAAATCACATACTTTATGATATTTTGCATTTAAAATGAAATTCATCTCACTCAAATGTTTCATACCAAATGGCTACTACATGTTTTTCCATAGTTTCTTTGATATTACTTATGTTAGAGCCAAAATCACCAAATTATATTCAAACAGTAATAAGTCATTTATTCCAAGATAAATATATCCATTTATAATACCCTTTTTAAGCATTTTTCGAAAGTAAAAATCACAATTTGACAATTATTTTTTTTCTCTTTTCATGAACTCCCACTAATTTAAAAAATTAAATATCATTTTTTAATGAAAAATAGTTTTACTTATTTCATAAAAAATATTAGGTAAAACATTTTTTTTTTACTTTTTCTTCATTGAATTGAGCAAGTAGAGAAATACTTTACATGTACATTTCTCTTCAATCTCTTGAAGTGAGCGATATTGAGCAGAAGTTGACATCTCCTATCTTGATGTTCATACTTTTTCAAACTGTAATAAATATTGAATCTCTTTAAAATTGTTGGTGTAATATACAACAAATACAATAAATTACAGTTGAAAATAAAATAAACAAAAATGAATAAATAAATATTCAAAATGAAGCGCGAATATCTCGCTCTTTTTAAGGAAATACAAGTCTACTGCAACGTAATCTACAACAATTCAATAGTATCACTTATGACTTGTCCCCCTAAGAACACAAGATTCCAATAACGTTATACAACTCAATCAATTCCTGATTAGTTGAAGAGTCCAAAGCTCTACAAAAAAGAACACCTTCCTTCAACATATAATTTCTTTTATAATGAATTAGTTGAAGACTCAAAACAATTTTTCTTTCTTTTTTCTTTTTTTCAACTCTCTCTTTCACTACGCTAACCTTACTCTAAACTTCTCATTATTTCTCATATACATTTCTTGTTGTTTTAAATACAAAAGAAGCTCATCACTATTAGCAAAAAAATAATATTTTGGCAATGAATAAGAAGATTATGAAAAAAATAAGTTAGATAAACGAATACCTTATAGGTTATCAGAATTATTAAAATAAAGAGTGAATAATGAATTTGTCACGACCCAAAACCGGGCCGCGACTGGCACCCACACTTACCCTCCTATGTGAGCGAACCAACCAATCTAAACCTTAACATTTCAATTTAATATCAACAGAAAGTAATGCGGAAGACTTAAACTCATTAATAAAAACCAATTCAATACTTCTAAAATTCAACATCTATTATTCCCCAAAATCTAGAAGTCATCACCACAAGAACATCTATGATCAAATTACTAAACTAAGAGTATTCTAAGAAGCTAAAATAAACAAAAGCTAGTCCATGCCGGAACTTCAAGGCATCAAGACATGAGGAAGAAGATCCAGTCCAAGCTAGAAGCATTAGCTCACCCTGAAATCCGGTGTAATGAAGACTGGCTAGAGTTGCG
>NC_028648.1:6373885-6377874 GCF_001406875.1 Solanum pennellii
TGTTAGACGCTGCTGATAGTCAGCTAGCTGAAGTCGCTAAAGATGCAAAGACCACTAAAGATCCTGCATATGCTAAGATCCTGAATTCTACATTAACAACAATGTTGGGATGGGCTAAGAAAAGGCTTCTTGCATACCATGACACTTTTGATGCTGGGAATATTGAATCAATGTCAAACATTGTATGTATAGGGGTATCTGCATCAAGAATTCTTGTTGAAGATATTTCTAATGCGTACCGGTGATGGCTTAAGGGAGAAGTTGATGTGGCTCGTAGTAGAATCGACACTTACATCAGGTCATCACTTCACACTGCATTTGCACAGGCAAGCAACACCTTTAACAGAAGTATAAGTGCAGTATGTCTGAAGGCATATGAATGTGGGTAAAATACTGCATCTATCTTCTTTACTGGAAAATACTGCATCTATTTCAAATTACTCCACTTCTGTTTAGGCTGTTCCAATCTGATTTACTTTCGACTTCAATTTACATGATATACTTTCTATCTTGGTCATGTTCTGTCCACTGCCTTTGTTGACAGCATGTCTCTTAAGCTTTATGCAGGTTTTTTTCCCCTGTAAGTTTTTCCTAAAGTCTCATATTTGAGGACATAGGCTGCTAATTTTCTTCAACCTCACTAATCCATCTCAATCTCGTATGAAGTTTTAGGTCTCTCTACGTTTTTGCCACAATTCTCATTTTTTAGGGGTATATTTGTAATGATTTGCTTCTACTGTCACCAGTTGCTTATAGAAAGGGATGTAATTATGTTCGGTGCAGTTTCTTATTTCGTAGCTTATAAGTCAGCTTAACACGTCATCAGAATGACCATCTGAGTGCAATTTAAAACTAGAAATTTGGTTATCTTGATTGCAGTTAATGGAGAAGGTGAATTCCAGCAGGAGAGCATCAAGACACCAACCAAATCCTCTTCCTGTCCTTGCCATCCTTGCAAAGGATGTTGGTGAGCAGGCTTCTAAAGAGAAGGAGATTTTTAGTCCCATCTTAAAGAGATGGCATTCTTTTGCTGCAGAAGTAGTCGTTGCCACCCTACACGTGTGCTATGGGAATGAGCTTAAACAATGTCTCTGCATAGGCTTATAGTGCATTTACCTTACTCAAAACCCTCAGCACTATATTTTATGTTTTTGTGGCAAGAACCAAGAATGTATACAAGTAAGGGGTGAAGGAGTGAATTTTAACTTTTGGACATCCTAGTATGAAGTGCTAAACTTCCCGTTTGTGTGAGGAGTTGGTGTTTTATATCTATGTTTATTCTACTTTTGATGAATCATTTCGTACGTGTGTCTTAAGATTATGTGTTCTGCGAAAATACAGTTTCTTGGATGAAAACTAAGGATCCCTACCTTTGCATATGAATAAGTTGAACTTTTGGACTTATGGTGGCAAAATTGTGAAGATGTTTGACATCTTCTTCTTCTTTTTCTTTTTTAATCTTATTTCAATGTAGTAACAACTTTTTAATTTTATATTTGAAAAAGAAGAAGAATAGGAAGAAATGATGTTTTAGCAAATAAATCTTTTTTTGATGTTTTAGCAAAGAACCTTGTTGCAAAGAAAGTATATAAAGAAATAAAGTGTAAAGGGTTTTTTGTAAACATACACTTTTTAAATAGAAATTATGCAAGATTTGTTTTTTCTAATACATCAAACCAAACAGTATATAAGAAATAATGCAGACATAACTAATGCAAGCATTATTAATGCAAGCACTAGTAATGCAAGTATTACTAATACACCCTATTTTGCATTGTTCTTATACACTCTACCAAACGACCCCTAAGTGTTTAAAATAGTATAAACACAAAATTATCATAAACACAAAATTATCAATGATAAATGAACCAGTGAAGAACAGAAGAACATAAATTAACTCACAAAACTAAAATTTGTAAAATCGTACCAAAATCTGAAAAAACTGAATGGAAAGAAGATCAAGCGCACCGAATGCACATTGTCCCTTTAAGGAAATTATTTCCCTCTAGTATTCGAGGTTTGATTTGGAATATGTCCTCCCAGGGTGTATTAATACCAAAACGATAATATCATCGAGCCACTCAACGGTAATAAAGTACAAGAAGAAAATTTGTGCAGAAGAACAAGAAATTAGAAATTTTCATAAGTAAAAAGTCTGAAGAATTACGAGTATTTATAGCCAAGAGGAACTAATTTCGAAATGTTGCAACCTTTCAGAATCCACACGACCATTCCACAAAGTTTACAACCTTTCAAACGGTTATAATTGTTCTTGAAAGTTGCAACCTTTCAGAACAGTCATCTCCAACGACAGTGTTTTAAATAAAACGGGTCGCGCTGATTCAAGTTGGATCGGAATATTTCGGTTAACTAACTAAATAATTGAAACATTTTGGCCATTTAATTTAATTTAATTTAAAAAAAATAAAACAAACTTTGTCAAAAAAATAATTTGTCGATCATTTTTCAAAGCTAGAGCTGAAACCGAGCGAGCGAGTGAGCGACGACGACGACACGAGGGTTGTCCATCTTTTCCAACCCTTTTAACAACTAATAGAAGTGTTTCTCTATTTAAGCACATTTTTTTTTCTTTCCACCACGAATGAGAGAGAAAAACCTTTTTACTAAAGCATAAGAGAACTTTTCAAGTTCTTTCCTTTTCATTTTCTTCCATTTCTCATTAACTCTTGCTATGTAACCAACAACAAGTGAATAAAAAAGAATTGCAAAATTCACACAACCAACAAAATTGTATTTCATAATATTTTAACATAATGTGACTTGATAAGAAAAACTAAATCACATACTTTATGATATTTTGCATTTAAAATGAAATTCATCTCACTCAAATGTTTCATACCAAATGGCTACTACATGTTTTTCCATAGTTTCTTTGATATTACTTATGTTAGAGCCAAAATCACCAAATTATATTCAAACAGTAATAAGTCATTTATTCCAAGATAAATATATCCATTTATAATACCCTTTTTAAGCATTTTTCGAAAGTAAAAATCACAATTTGACAATTATTTTTTTTCTCTTTTCATGAACTCCCACTAATTTAAAAAATTAAATATCATTTTTTAATGAAAAATAGTTTTACTTATTTCATAAAAAATATTAGGTAAAACATTTTTTTTTTACTTTTTCTTCATTGAATTGAGCAAGTAGAGAAATACTTTACATGTACATTTCTCTTCAATCTCTTGAAGTGAGCGATATTGAGCAGAAGTTGACATCTCCTATCTTGATGTTCATACTTTTTCAAACTGTAATAAATATTGAATCTCTTTAAAATTGTTGGTGTAATATACAACAAATACAATAAATTACAGTTGAAAATAAAATAAACAAAAATGAATAAATAAATATTCAAAATGAAGCGCGAATATCTCGCTCTTTTTAAGGAAATACAAGTCTACTGCAACGTAATCTACAACAATTCAATAGTATCACTTATGACTTGTCCCCCTAAGAACACAAGATTCCAATAACGTTATACAACTCAATCAATTCCTGATTAGTTGAAGAGTCCAAAGCTCTACAAAAAAGAACACCTTCCTTCAACATATAATTTCTTTTATAATGAATTAGTTGAAGACTCAAAACAATTTTTCTTTCTTTTTTCTTTTTTTCAACTCTCTCTTTCACTACGCTAACCTTACTCTAAACTTCTCATTATTTCTCATATACATTTCTTGTTGTTTTAAATACAAAAGAAGCTCATCACTATTAGCAAAAAAATAATATTTTGGCAATGAATAAGAAGATTATGAAAAAAATAAGTTAGATAAACGAATACCTTATAGGTTATCAGAATTATTAAAATAAAGAGTGAATAATGAATTTGTCACGACCCAAAACCGGGCCGCGACTGGCACCCACACTTACCCTCCTATGTGAGCGAACCAACCAATCTAAACCTTAACATTTCAATTTAATATCAACAGAAAGTAATGCGGAAGACTTAAACTCATTAATAAAAA
>NC_028648.1:6384923-6393179 GCF_001406875.1 Solanum pennellii
ATATATATATATATATATATATAAGGTGTAAGTTCACAAGGTCATAAAAATTCCGATTATTCTGTGTCCAGCCTATACCCATCAATTCACCTAATTCTATAATCAATCTCTTAAAGTTTAAGCCTAATGGTAAGTCTTAATTTCTCCAATTACCACAAATTTAATGAAACTTAAACAGTATGATACACCAAATATTTAATTACCTATCTCAATATATTCACACGTAATCTATAATCTTAGATCAAAACATTAATACCAGAAGCTTGAAGCGCTGTAATGAAACCAGCGCAGGGCAACACCAAACGGTGCAGTGTGCACTCATACGTGCATTTTTCAACCAAAACTCCTCAACATGCATGTTGCCACCATTTGTATATAATAATATTAATAATAACAATATGACCCTTACCTTAATTCTCCTTCAGTTATCAACCAAACATATATAATCTGTAACTTTCCTTGCTATCTAAACATTAAATCATTATTTGTTTCACCTATAATGTGACCAATCAGAATGTCTTTTTAACTTTGCACTTTTCAATTTTCCAACTACTCGTAATCAATTCCATTAACAATCGATACATTCAATATAAATAATCAAATTAACTTTAATCAATACATTAATTTCCTTCAGTTCCATTAATGTGCACTTGTCACATTGTCCAACCCATATAGTATAACAACAATAATCAAACTAAGAAAATCACCTGATGTACCGTGGCTTTCTTCGCTCAATGTTACTTCCTGTTCTCTCGTTTGAAACCCTTATTCTTTCTATAAAATATTTACTCCCTAGTTATTATATAAGACTAATAATAAAAATAGTAAAAGTGACCCTTATTAATTTTAATGTTATTTTCTTTAACCACCAACTAAATAAATTAGTAAAACTACCCCACTAATTTCATAATTATAATTATGAATAATCCAAAACACCCACTTAATTCTATCGGAAAGAATTTTCTAACATAAAAAGTTTTAGTGCTCAAAACGACTAAATGGGTTGTTACAATGAAGGTAAAGCTCATTTAATAGGGGTGAGACCACAGTATTTAATCGTCGCAATCAATGATTTAGTTAGAAATTTTATAAAAGATATTGATATTTTAATGCCGTTTGATCATAAGCATATTTGGAGAAAGTTTGAAATAAAAATTGGATTTTATTATCTTTGTTTATTTTTAATTGTTTTTTCTTTCTTTTTAATCTCATTTTATCAATTAAAATAGAATAACTTCATGTATTCTTTTAATGATTAATATATTTCATATATATATATATATATATATATATATATATATAAGATCATATCAAATTGATCTTTAATTTTTATTAAGTTAATCATAAAAGACAATTATAATTAATTAAGAAATGTATTTTTTATTTTTTTTTGAATTGAAGTAGGATAAATATTTACTAATAAAAATATATTATTAGAAAATAATATTCAAAAAGAAAATAAATAATATCTTTATTTGAAAGTGGGAGAACTTTTTTTCATTAAATAATAATAATGATTTTTTTGGACGAAAGGTATTGACAACTAAAGTATTTTTAAAACTAAATTATAAATAAAAGATATTTTTATTTATTTCACATTATTTAAGATCATTCTAATCTTTTCGAATTTTGAATTATCTTTCTTTTTTTTTAAAAAAATTAATCCCTTTGTGATTCAGATGGTTGGGGAAAGAAAAGACAAATTAAATAATTAGTGTGGACCAATAAAAATATTTCACAAATTAAATTTTTTTAAAAAAAGTTAAGGTCATGTACCACCACTTCTTTAATTTGAGAGTAAATAAATATCTTAAATTAAGAGCCTGTTTGGCTCAGCTTAAAAGCTGGTCAAACTGACTTAAAAGCTGGTTTTTGACTTATTTAGCTGTTTGGCAATACTCAAAATAACTTATTTTAAGTTAAAAAAGCTTATTTTAAGCCAAAAGTTAAAAGTTGGGGTAGGGGTGCTTTTTTTATTTTAGCTTATAAGCTGTTTTAAGTTGACCACATTTTTATCTTTTTGCCCTTAATATTTTTATACAATCTCCAAATTACCCATATAACCCTAACATTTCTTTCTTCCATTTTTCCCTTTTTACGTTTGACATAACAACTTCAGCACTTTTATCCAAACGCATAACTGCTTATTTTAAAAATAAGTTTCAGCACTTTTAAAAGTACTTTTTTAAAGCTGCTTTTATTAAGCACATCCAAACGGGCCCTAAATCAGGTACAATTCATTAAACTTTTCCTTTAAAAGAGTGTACAGAGGTACTCTTCCTTTTTGTCGGTTGGAATATGATTTTATATCATGATTTAAAATTATATTAATTCAAAGTTAAAATTATATTTAATATATAATTAAAAAGTTAATTTGTATGTTTTGTTATAAAAATTTGTGAAAATAATCAAAACTCTCTCAATTTTTAAGGTATTGGATTTAAAAAAATCGATATAATCGATTGAACTGTATCGTACTAAATTTAATATCAGATTATTTTAATAAAATTATAGATTTTTATATGAATTTATAACTGTATTGAATAAGTAGATAAATTTTGATTTATGAATCGTATCAAATAATTTATGTGTGATATATATTTTATGTATTATGTTTTAAAGTAATGATTTTTTTTTCTGGCTTAGAGAGATGAAAATGACTACAAGCCAATAGGTGCATCTTGAGTAGTAAATTAGAAGGTAGTTTATCGTTCTTAAATAGCAAAATAATAAGTATATTTCCTTTTGTATGGTTTAAAAATTTTCTTTATTGGATATGTAATTTTAATTGTCTTTTTACTCATTTTTGATTTAGATTATTTGTCTTTATTTTACGCTATTATAAAATATGATATAATATTTCAAATGGTCTCTCAATTATGTAGTTTTTTCAAAAGTCACTAAATATTGATTTTTAATTTGAAAATTACTTAACGGTATAATAACATGAAATTTTTGATTAAAACCAAAATATTAAAAACTAAACAATTATTAATTTAATAATTCGTCTGCTCGACTCGACCAACTAAAAATATAATAGTGACCTTTTTAATCTTATCCTTTTTCCCAAAATTATTCTCTTATCAGACTTCTCTTTTTTTTTAAAAAAAAAAAAAAAACTTTGAAATGCAATTATGTAGTTTAGTGATGGACCTTGGAGATCAAGAAGGGTCCTTTGGGGTTATTTCCTAAATAGTTATTTTTAGTCTATTTATGTAATAGGCAAAATTAATAAATAGATGTCTTGAGTCATTTTATTATTTAGATTATTTTGAGATGAAGAATTGAGATATTAATTGGTATCTTGTAGATAGTGGAATCCCTATTATAGAATAGCTTGGTGTAGCTAATAGGTGAATTTTCATTGCTAATTGAAAAATCATGTTTATGTCACTCATTAGTAGATTTCAAATTGAATTCTCTTTTCTATAGAATTCAAGTTTCTTTCTTTTTTTGGTTAATTAAGGATTTAATTAGTCATTCTTTATTTTTTTTTATCTCCTTATTTCTCCCAATATTTTATTTCTTCTTTAAGTCTTTTTCAATTGGATTTGCTTAATTAAAATCATATTTTTATTTTCACGTTGATTTGATTCAAATCGTCTAAGTAGAATTGTATATTCATAACTATTTAGAAAAATATACAAAATATTTGGTGGAATCTTAATGTTCTTATTAAGGGGTGCAAAGGAGATAAATTATTGTGGGGAATTCGAGAGTTAATTATTGTAAATAAATAAATAAAAAAAGTTGTGCAGAAAAAATTAGTGAAAATTTACATTTCTAACAAATTGCTAACATGATATTAATATAACGCGCGCCTAAATATAATATACGATTTTCCAATTGACATTAATTTCAATAAAGATCAGAAAAATATCACACAAATGCTAAACAACATTAATTGGACAAGTTTTAAAAAATAATTTTATTCATTTTTCCTTTAAAATAAAAAACGTAAGGAAAAAAATTTCGAACATGATTCGTTTAAGAAAATTCTACCTTATTGATGTTCATACATCATGACCGATTGAATTAACTTATTTTAGACATTTTAAAACACCCATAGTAATATTTTTATATTTCAAAACTAAAATAACAAAAACAAATAGAAAATCAAAAAAATTAAAGTTATATAGTACCTACTACCCATAATTTTATTTTATTTTTTTCAATACAAATGTGGGCAGAGTGAAAAGAAAAGAAAAAGGAGGAGTGGCCCATATTTTTGCATTTGCTCACACCGTCTCAATTCATCATTATTTTTAGTCGCTTCTCCTTTGTCTCCTCCATTGTTCATCATCTCCGCTCTTCAGGTAAATCTCGATTCTAATCTTGATATTGAATTCAAATTCCGATGTGTTAATGGATTCTCTTTGATTATTAGATCTGTGGTTTGATTATTTCTTCAATTCTAGGTTTTATATATCTAATTTGGTGATTTTATTAGTTTATGGTTTGGATAGAGTTTTTTTTCAGAATTTGTTGCATCGTTGTGAAGTTGAGTGTATAGTGAAGTTTAAGGAATTGTGATTAAGGTAAACAAATGTGATTTGTGGAGGGATTTTACTTGAGGTGCTATCCGTTTTAATTTCTTCAACTTTTAACAATTGTTATATTACTATATAACATTAAATTGATTGGAAAATTGATATAAGATGTAGTTTTTTGACTTCTGTTAATGTTTGTTGTCTTTCCTTTGGGGCATGTTATCATCGTTAAGTTTCTGCATTTGGAAGTAGTGGCAGGCCTTCTGGCCTAGGGTTTTGAAGTCTAGGAGGAGGAAAAGAGTGAGTTCTGTTGTGATATGAGACTAGACTAAAGTTCTATTTGTTAGAAAGGAAAAAGAATATATTCTATTTTGGGAACAAGGTTGGGAAATTGGGTAAGAGAGTATAAAAAGGAAAAGCGAAAGTAAAAGATAAAGCAAATAAATAACATGAAAGGAAAAAAATGCATCGGGTTATTTAAGAGGAGAAGGGTAGAGGGTAGACTTATTATCCACTGAGTTTCGGACCTTGCGTAACTGGCCTTTGTGATTTATCAGTTATTAAAAAGGAAATTCATCATCTTAAAAGAGAATAACTGTGTGAAGCTATTCAGCACTCACCACAAGCATTTTGTAGCCCAGCACCTCGTACTTGATCAGCTAGCACATCTGTCTTTCACAATTCTGAGTGCTCACTCTATTTTTATATAGCATTGTTCTTGATCAATTACACGAATATATTGAATGTGATAAATATTCATGGGTGCTTGAGCACCCACAAGGATCTAGTTGGGTCTACCCCTACATTGCAGCGTCATTACCAAGTGAAGCGCAAGGATGTTACAATCTGAAATTTACTGTTCATGTATAATAATCTTAGAGTTATATTCTTATGATATTATGCTTATTGGGACTAGAGTATATAATTACCTAGCAATAAGTGTTCTGACAACTTTGAAGAAATTGCGTAGTCATTTCTGCTGTTACTCTCATCTAGAGATATCATTTTACCTCTATGTATTACAACAATGGCTACAGGAGGAAACAAGTCTAAGCCAAATTGAAGTTAGGCTCAAACCATTGTTCTTTGTTTATTTTGTTTTTGATCAGTAGGCTCAAAACTTTAATTATGATGACATTAGTTAGTAGATATTTAACTTGTGTGTCAAGGGGAAGATTTAGAGGGCTCTTGCTTTATTTTTTTCCTTTTCCCTTTGTTGTTTGTTTGTTTGTTTGTTTTAAGGGGTTGTTCATAGACCTACTTTGACATGGGTTTCTTGTCAGACAAATAGCTTGAAATTGATCATCTTCAGAAACTTTTAGCAATTTAAATTCACTAAGGACGATAACAGAGAATGGTCAAAAGGTTAGTTCCATTTGTTTGTTTGTTCATTTAAAATAATTTTCCCATCGACACAAATGACCAATCAAAATGGCCTTCCCACCCCTCCTCAACTGTTGTTTTCGGTTGACCAGATATGGAGCGTTTTGAAGCAGGAATTATACCATGTTGCAGTGCCTAGAGGGGATCAAGCATTTAGGTGCCTCTCTGTCTAAATGTTGTGATCTGGACAGACAATCAACAGCCTTTGAAGATCCAGAGATCCTTGCACGGGAGACAGTTTGTATGCTATTGGAACACATCTATTAACATTTAGTTTCTGCTATTTGAAAACATAGAAAGAAAGATGAACCAAAAGCAATGCTTGTCTGGTTGCAAGTTTGTCTTTTTTATGATGGTGTCATCTGAAAATCTGTATTTGCATTTTGAAGATTGTGTTCTTTTAGATTGAAAGCAAAACTTGATTTATTTTTGCATAATTCGTTATGTTGTTTTCGATGTCATACTCTGTCATAAAGGTATTGGGGCAAGGAGTTGGAATATACAAATTTGATATATGAGTGCCCTAATTTATATTGTTAGTCATATTGACTTTCAACTAACATAAATAATGTTATAAACCTATATGATCTCATTCTTGTTGCAGTTAGCGTCAGTGAGATTGAAGCTCTCTATGAGCTTTTTAAGAAGATTAGCAGTGCAGTGGTTGATGATGGGCTGATCAACAAGGTTTGTGTTTCATCCTTTGTTAACTACAACTTTGGGAAATAGCACCATTGTGTTTAAGATATAGGTATTCTAGCAGTTAAACTCTTCTTTGGGTTTCTTGCATGAATCTTTATTCAACCTTGTGTCCAAAGGCATTGATTTTTGAGGCTATTACTAAACTGTAGGAAGAATTTCAATTGGCGCTATTCAAGACGAACAAAAAGGAAAGTCTGTTTGCAGATAGGGTATGTTCTCCTTGCTAACTACATTAATCTTTTCATTTTGCTTTGGTTATTACAAATTTTGGTAGAGCGAAGGACGTTGCTTCCTGCATATAAGATCAACTAGTGATATCTTTATTAAAATCACAATTACTATTTCTTGAACAGATGAAGTTGCAGTAGTAGTTCTTTGAATGGGTTATTTCTATAAGGATTCAAGTATATTAAGCATCAATTTACTTGTTCAATCACTATGTATAATACATTATTTGAGTTTTAAGGTTAAAAGATAAAAGCTCAGCGTTTTATCTCTTCCTACTTGGACTTATTTAATTGTAGGTATTTGACTTATTTGACACAAAGCACAATGGAATCTTGGGTTTTGAGGAGTTTGCTCGTGCCCTCTCTGTTTTCCATCCAAATGCTCCGATTGATGATAAGATTGAGTGTATGCAAGTAGCTTAACTATGTCAATAGTGTTGCTTTGTGTAATCCTGCTCCTAATGGTATTGCTATTGTAGTTTCTTTTCAGCTATACGATCTCAAGCAACAAGGCTTCATTGAGAGGCAAGAGGTAAGCTTATCTCTCATAAGGTGAAACAGTTACTTTCACTTATGAAAGCAAATCTGTTGTAATCTTTTGATCACGATATGTTTTTCTACTTTTTAGATGCTCTAGTCAGTAGCTCTGGTTAGGGTTAACTCAACATGTCTTGGATATTTTATTTTACATTTGATGCATTTCCAGGAATGCTTGACATGATAATAGTTTGGTCTCTATGCAGGTGAAGCAAATGGTGGTTGCTACCCTTGCTGAATCTGGTATGAATCTGTCAGACGATGTTATTGAGAGCATAATCGATAAGGTGCTTCACCAATCTACATTTAGATACCTCTGTTAGTATATCTTTCATTTTGAATTCAAGGAGTAGCTCTCCTGTTTACATGTACACTGAGGCAGTAGTACTTCCGTTTGTTGGTTGTCTCCTTTGCTATCTATCTTTGTTAGTTTAGTTCCGCTGGAGTTTGTCATTTTCAAGGATGATTTCTTGGTGAGTTGGACCTAGAGGAAAAGAAGCACCACCATTCTGTGTGGTTTCTTCAACGATGATGTCTTGATAATGGACCTAAAGGAAATAAAGCACCCCTAGTTCCTAGTGTGTAACATAACATGAAAACATACTTTTTTAGGAGCGAATTCTTTCTTTTTATGGTATGGGTAATTAGTTGGTCGGCAACGGATATAAGAGATCACGTGGAGGAGACTTTAACAACCATTTTGGACAGGCAGGTTCACAAATTGAGGTCGAAAGAGCTTTCTTTGGTTAAAGTGTTGTGGAGGAATCATCCACACGAGGAGGCAACTTCAGAGATCCAGGGATGCAGCTCACAGCCGTTTGAAACATCATGTATACTTTTTACTCCGTTCAAGGACGAACGAGAGCTTAAGTGGCAGAGAATGTAACCTTATATATATATATATATATATATATATA
>NC_028648.1:6393876-6412112 GCF_001406875.1 Solanum pennellii
TATATATATATATATATATATGTAATGAGATGCAGAATTATTAAGCCGTCAGTGGGCCTAATTTACTATTTTACTTGCTAGTTGGGTAATGAAGTAATTTGGACAATAAATACTAGTGATAAAGGGGGCTAGGCACACATCTTTCCTTTTTTGCCTACATATTAGGACCTAGGCTGAAGAGAAAGAGTAAAAGAGGATTTGGTTAATTAGCTAATGCATAGAAATAGAGGGCTTTGGAAGCAGCCAATGGTGTATTGTAACGGGAAATACAATTGTTACCATTTCAATTTGGTTAACTTATCCCTTGGACGGAAGTTATTGTGGAAAGAAATCCTAGTATCAGGTGTATATACATATATACTCTCAACCACCAATGTAACTTGAAAATGGCATGGTAACCCGTCGACAAACTTAATCACCTTTCTCCCTATCGGTAGGTACCAAATGAAGTGCACAACGAGCCTGATCAGCGAGTGAATGTAGCATCATACTCACCCACATTCATTCTCTACTCAAACTGTTGCTGCCTATCCTCACACAGACTCTGTGGAATTAACTAATCCATGAATAAGGCCACAAATTCGCTCCAAGTGAGCAGTGGACATCCAGCTAGCCTGCCTCTCTGATAAGAAACCAACCAAGATTTAGCTATGCCAGATCACAGAAAGGCAGCAAGGCTGCCACATGTGAATCTCTAATTCCCATAGTAAGAAGGTTGTTCTCTCTCAACTTCTGGGCTGTTATAGTAGACGGAGTGTTATCAAACTCTGGAGGAAAGAATTTCATAAAGACCTCATCTTCCTCAGTCCTCACACGATCATCACCAGCAGCAGTAGAAGGTCCTGTTACACCTCACATTATCACAAATTGGGGAGTACCATAGGAATAGGAAGCACAGTCTCAATAGAATATCCTACGCCTCAAGTACCGCAGGCTATGCTACTCTAGCTCGCCCACCAGTCGTGGGCTTACATTCAATAGACCTGACAGCCATGGTCTAGTGTGAGCTCTCGGCCTACCACATGCCCTAGTCATAGCTTGTACCAATGGTGCCTCCTCTAGTTCTCTCTTGGACGATCTTGTTCTCATAATGTATGATGAAGACATTTAGGATTAGATCTTAATTCATACTCTTCTACCGCAGGAGATAGAAATGAATGAAGGGGAACTTCCCTAAAATGCCCCTATAGCTTCCTATTATTTCAACATAGTTGACAACATACCTATAAAGAAGACACTGGTCTTAAGCCACGGGAGTATAAAGACTAAATTTTGATACCAAGTTCTCGATTTTATAAGTTCAATCATTAACTTAATCATTTGTTCTCAAGTCATTGCCAAGACCTAATGCTAACTGTATCATTTCAATTCAATTAAATACACTATTGTTGGATAAAAAAAGAAACTAATATATATACCTAATACTTGGATTTTCTCCACAATTGCTCCCCAAGCAAATAACATTTTTTTTTTAATAACCGAGAAATCCGTCTGTAACCCGCCCTTTGGACCAATTACAGCCTTCTAAACTCGGTGGATAATGGGCCCAGCTCTCTACCCTTCTCCACTTAATACCAGGCTTCGCTTTGCGTGGTGTGGGGCTTGAACCTGCGACCTAAGCCACAAATCCTCCATCTTTTTGCCACTCGAGCTAGGCCTTGGGAGCCACGTGAATAACATGTTAACCAAATTAAAATGGTAGCAATTGTATTTCCCCTCCCGCTGGCTGCTTCGAAAGCCTTCCCTCTCTATGCTTTAGCTAATGAATTGAGTCCTCTATTAGGTGCCGTTTGGCCATAAATATTTCAAGTGTATTTAGGAAAAAACTTGGGAAATAGTGTTTGGCCTTGCAACTTGCCATTATTTGGAAAAATTTTGGCAAACAATCCAAATTCCCAAATACTAGGAAAAACTAGTATTTGGGCCAAATTCTAGAAAAAACTAGTATTTGGGCCAAATCTATTATATGGGAAATTTTAAGATTACCATAAACTTTTGTCCTCATATCCAAGTATGGATTTTTTAAAAATTACCCCTAACTTTTGTTTATTTAGAGATGGATAAACAGTTACTAAGAGTTCTTTAAATCTGCCGGGGTTAAGTTTAAGTGGTTAAGGTCTAGGGACTTGTGACCTAGGTCACAATTCGAGCCACGTGTCATGCGAATTAAACCTAGAATTTACGTGGAGAAGAGTAGAGGGGCATACTCATTATCTACGAATTTTGAAGGTTGTGGTAGGTTCTAAGGGTTTGGTCTGAATGAATTTCTTGGTCATTAAAAAGAAGAATTCATTGAAACAATACAAATGACTGGTAGGGATCTAGGAAAACTATGGACAGATCCATTGATAGATCAGAGATTTGTCTGAGTAAACTTTCCTGATTTCCACAATGTTTTATTTAATCGGCAGGCATTAATTGATGAATGCACTGGATATGTTGTTTTTGTTGCATACTTGCAATAATTGTTGTTTGCGGATTGAATGAATAAGCGGAAGGTAAATTTTAGTAAGCAGATTGTTGAATGTAAAAGATAGCTGGCCGTCAATTAACTCCTAGAATACTATTAGACATTTGATTTTATAAAACTGATATATATAGCATACAATTTGATATAAAATAAATATTGTTTGCTATATGAAGGTCATTTTGTCCTTTAAGTAGTTTTAATCGATGTATTAATTAATACTCACATTCTTATTTCAGATGCTATTTTGCATAAAACAGTACGTAGATGCCCGCATAACTTAGATGTCTATTAGTTATGCAAAAAAGGAAAACATGAACCAATTAGATCCCGACATGGGGATTATTTCTTCCCATTTCGTAACCAGACGACAACTAATTTTACACATGTTGCAATTGAAATACGAACGTGGTGTAAACATTTATTGTGCACTTCTTGAGTTCTTTCAAATCTAATGTGAATCAAGGTCCTCTTTTCCTATATATATTAGCACCTTCTTGGTGCATATCTATGAAATATTACTTGTAACACACAGACATAGATGGGAAAAAGAGAAGGCATGGAATTATCTGCAATGTGGTAGGGATTTGCTCATATTTTTGCGTTGTGTTTTGGTCAAAATTGAATTATATAATATGCAAATGGATCTGGATCTGGTTGCTCATCATATTTATTTCTAGTTCATCTTTCTGTCCCCAGTTTTTATTCTAATGGTCGATGTTTTCTCGTGAATTTATGTTTTAACTAATGTTTCTCTTCTTTGTCAGACTTTTGAAGAAGCTGATACTAAACATGATGGAAAGATTGACAAGGAGGAATGGAGAAATTTGGTCTTGCAACATCCTTCACTTTTGAAGAACATGACCCTTCAGTATCTCAAGTAAGTGGCATTTTGAAACTCGACATCAGTACATATATTATCATGTTTTCAAATTGGTGATATTGTTCATGGCGTTGATTGACTCAATAATATTCCTCATCCAAACAGGGACATTACGACTACATTCCCAAGCTTTGTCTTTCATTCGAGAGTTGAGGATACCTGATTTGGCATATACAAGCTGGAGTTGTTTAGGGAACTATCTTTACCATCTTTCATTCCTGTTATGTTTTTGGAAAAACTAGTCAGTTTATGGATGTGGATGTCTGGATAACTGTTTGTTGCTGCCCTGTTTCAAAATTTGAATATTTACTTGATTTGTTATTCATTTCGAGTGTAGTGGTTCTGTATTTTGTTGCTCTAGTAATAATGTCTGATTTCCCCTTCAGTTTTGTTGTCATGCTTGTAGTTGGTTTTCAGTCCATGTTGGCTTCAGTGAGATTTTCTTTTTTTCTTTTAGGTCTTTAGATTTGTGAAAGTATTTTTATATATTGTTTTGAGAAAAAAGAAATTATAATATAGGCTAGGTGTCATTAATTATTACAGGCACTACCCAATTTATTATATTAATGTAGATGGGCAACTTGTTATTACGTGTTGTAGTGAAACTGGTCATATCTATAAGCTTTTCAGTTTATAGAAATTATAGTGTCGAAATCTTTAGGATCTGAAGTTTCGTGACTGCCAACCAGCCATTGACTTGTAATCGTTGGTACTGATAACAATAGCGTTTGCTCTCATATTTGTATATCTTCTCTTCGAATGCTGTTACTATTTGTGTTTGACCATCTCTTGTTAGAGAAGTAAATGATTTTACTGGACATTCTTGTTTATGTGAGCTACATAATGTGTGTTTTTCTTCTGAGATAGGTTTCATACACCAGCACTTGCATCTTGGTGGACTCTTGTGCTTTCTCCTTGTCCACTATTGTTTGTATATCTTAATCTTTGTCGATTCTACCTTTTTTTTTTCTTATAATGAAGCTGTGTCTTACTCAACCTTACACCCCCACTCTACAAACTTGGTCTTGTAAAAGCTTAATCTTTGACAAGTTGAATATAACACTAAAAAGTAAGAACTACCTTCCCCTCTTCCAAATCAAGGGATTCGTTAGGTAGAGAAAATAATGTTCGCATCAGCTTGACGTATTAGTACCTTTTCTGGTACACTTTTCTAATTTATGCATAACTAATGCTTGTGTTACACTCTATTGTGTATTGAAAAAAGTGTATTACTAATATCATATATTTCTATGCATTAGTAATGTAATGGGTTCTGATTAACATTATTAAAGATACAATTTCCTTTAAATTTTTTTTTTTTTACATCTTTCACTATCTTAATAAAAAAATCATGTAATACAACAATAATTTTTAGAACATCAAACCAAATATTGCATAAAAAGATCTTATCGTAATTAATGCAGAAATAACTAATACATTATATTTTTCATTATTCTTAAAAAGACACCGAACGATCCCTACCTCAACTCTTTTCTTTTCTTATTTTTTTATCCCGTGCTCCATGAATACACATTTCAGTTAAAGATTCTAATCACCTAACTGGTGCTGCAGGCCTTTTCTTTTAGATACCTTCTTCTGATGCGATATAAGTGGGAAAACATTAGTTTTACCAATTACCACCTTTACCATGACAGACAGCCATAAATATAACCTTTATACGGAACAAGTTGAAATAATAGGCACTCCAACACTCAACACTAACATTTGAAGAGAGAATGCGTAGGGAGCAACTAAGGTCGCGCCCTTTCACATTTGCAAAAATTTAAGATAGCAAAACAAGCAAATTTCTCAATTATTGCTTTACGGCTTTTACCGTCTTGCTGCTCAAAATAGGAAACATCCGTATCGGTGCAAACAAGTGGAATTTCCAATAAAATTGACAAAGAGAACAAAACAGAAACAGTCTTTAGATCACTTAGTCACGACCAATCAATCCTATAAAGCATATTGCAAGTTAACAAGGCAGACATCCATACAAGAACGCAAAAAGCAATTAGGCAAAGTACAGATTCTATTGTCACATAAAACGTTGTAACAAAATGAGCCAATGAATACTACTCTTAGAATGCAGTAAAACCAAAACATATCATGTCCAGATGGGGGGAGCTGAGAAGAAGAAACAAAAACTACTGGGGTTAAGGGCTTTTCATAATAATCAAAACAAAACACTCGCACCCTATAGATTTAGTCGACTTCTTCCATCTTGCTGCCCTCGGCATCAGCTTCAGGATCCTCCAATGCTGGCATGTCAGCTTCAGCATCTCCACCATCCTCATCGATACTCAGACCAAGCTTCAGCATCCTGTGAATTCTGTTGCCAAATGTGTTTGGCTCATCAAGGCTAAAACCTGAGGTGAGAAGAGCAGTCTCAAACAACAATAGAACCAAATCCTTGACAGACTTGTCATTCTTATCAGCATCAGCTCTCTTCCTGAGCTCATCCATGATGGCATTCTCAGGATTAATCTCCATGGTCTTCTTGCTAGACATGTATCCAGCCATGCTAGAGTCCCTGAGAGCTTGTGCCTTCATGATTCTCTCCATGTTGGCAGTCCAACCATATTCTCCAGTAACCAAGCAGCAAGGAGAATCCACTACACGGTCAGAGACCACCACTTTCTCAACCTTGTCACCTAGTACATCCTTAATCACCTTGCACAGACCCTCAAACTTCTCCTTTAGTTCTTCTTGCTTTTTCTTCTCATCTTCAGTCTCCTCAAGCTTGAGGCCTTCCTTGGTAGCAGAAACAAGCTTCTTACCCTCAAATTCCTTCAATTGACCAATTGAATACTCATCAATAGCATCAACCATGTAAAGAACCTCATAACCCTTCTTCTTCAGCTTCTCAAGGAAGGGCGAGTTCTCAACAGCCTTCTTGCTCTCACCAGTAATGTAGTAAATATCATTCTGGCCTTCTTTCATCCTGGTTACATAGTCCTTCAAGCTGGTCATCTCATCACCACTTTTTGTGGAGTGATATCGCAGCAGTTCAGCAAACTTAGACCTGTTCTGTGAATCCTCATGGATACCAAGCTTGAGGTTCTTTGAGAAGGCCTCATAGAACTTGTCATAGTCTTCTTTGTTTTCAGCAATTTCAAAGAATAGCTCAATGCACTTCTTCACCAAGTTTTTGCGAATAACCTTCAGGATCTTATTCTGCTGCAACATCTCTCTAGAGATGTTGAGGGGAAGGTCTTCAGAATCCACAATACCCTTCACAAAGCTCAAATATTCAGGAATCAATTCCTCACAGTTATCCATGATGAACACACGGCGAACATAGAGCTTGATATTGTTGGGCTTCTTCTTGGTGTCAAAGAGGTCAAAAGGAGCTCTCTTTGGAATAAAAAGAACAGCCTTGAACTCAAGCTGACCCTCAACAGAGAAGTGCTTGACAGCCAAATGCTCTTCCCAATCATTTGTCAGGCTCTTGTAGAATGCAGCATACTCCTCTTTTGTGATCTCCTCGGGCTTCCTCATCCATATGGGCTTCTGCTTATTCACCAATGACCACTCATTAGAGACTTCCTTAATTTTCTTCTTTTTCTTCTCTTCCTTCTCCTTTTCTTCATCAACCTCCTCTACCTTTCCTTCCTCATCTTTCTTCTCCTCTTCGTCCTCATCATCAGAGATTTCCTTTTCTATGGTCTTCTCAACCCACAAAGAGATTGGATAGCTGATGAACTCAGAATGCTTCTTAATAAGGTCCTTGAGCCTTCGCTCCTCAAGGTATTCAAGCTGGTCCTCCTTGAGGAAGAGGGTCATTTTGGTACCCCTGCCAAGGTTCTCACCAGATGTATCTCTCGTAACAGTGAATGAACCACCAGCTTGTGATTCCCAAACATATTGTTCATCATCATTGTGCTTTGTGGTCACAACCACCCTCTCAGCAACCAAATAAGCAGAGTAGAAACCAACACCAAATTGCCCGATCATGCTAACATCAGCACCAGCAGCAATAGCCTCCATAAATTCCTTGGTGCCAGACCTAGCAATTGTACCAAGGTTGTTCACCAGATCTGCAAACGTAACAAACAAGATTAGTATTTTTTGCAAGTCAAATTATAGAAGATGAGTATCACATAAAAGCACAAAAGCTTCCACAGGGGTATGCTAACTTACCAGCCTTTGTCATACCAACACCACTGTCAATGATTGTGAGGGTATTGTTGGTCTTGTCAGGGACGATGTGAATGAAAAGTTCAGGTTGAGCATCTAGCTTGCTCTTGTCAGTCAAACTCTGGAAACGGATCTTGTCCAGTGCCTGCAATTTATACCCAGATAGTAATTAAATACTTCATTACCGAAAATATCTGATGATAATACAATGACAGAGAGACGATCCATATTGCTCAGACTCTCTCCTCCAAAAATACACTACTGTCAAAGGATCAAGCAACATAGAAGACAACCACAACTTGTTACAATTATTAAGGAATCATCAAGACAAATCATAATTTGACTGATTTGGATATCATACAAGAATTTACTAACTGATATCATTAAGGAAATGACACAAATGGATCATTTTAACATTGAACACATTAACAATCCTGGGTTATTATATAGAACAGTAACAGTCATTCCAAACCCCCAATACTACTAGGTATTGGCTTAACTTTTTTCTCAAAAACACTGAACAGAAAACCCGGAACAAAAAAATTGCTTCGCTAATATTAAAACTCTCCTATTCTCAAAACTAACCAAAGCTGCATCAAATCGTATTATATACATTTGTTCATAATCAACTACATAACAACAACATTTCTCCAGCATTTTGAATAATCATCCACCAATCCATATATTTACAAAACAAATATATACATACATAAAAAAACGCACATCTACAGGCAACAACAACATCAGGAATAACAGAACAAACATTATGATACATTCAGTATCTATTCCATAACAAACCAAAAGCATGAAATCAAATATCAAATAACGAAACAGTACATCAGGCTACAACCACTAAACTCATCATACATCTGAAATGAAAATCAAACCACACCTAGGCATGAACATGAACATTACGGACATATTTAGTGCATTCAGGACATACAGCAAAATAATCGAAAATCATAAGAAAACACTCACATCAGAAGAGTTACTAATGAGTTCCCTGAGAAAGATCTCTTTGTTACTGTAAAAAGTATTGATGATGAGACTCAAAAGCTGGTTGATCTCAGCTTGAAAAGCAAACGTCTCTGCCTCCGCCATTTTTGTGTGATCTACAAAGAGTGAGATTAAAGAGAAGGAGAAGAGATGGAAATGGAGATGGAAGTTAGAGGGGAGAGTATAGCGAGTTTATATAATAGGGTTTGTTAGGGTTTCTAGATCCTTCTATTTGGCTTTTTTTTAGCATGATTTCCTCTCCTTCAAGTTTTCAAAATATTTTTTCCACAAGGGGCCCGCTTCTTTTTTTTAATTTATCAATTCACATGTTGTGGACCACTCATTTTATTTCTTTCCTTCTATATAGGAAAAGTCGAAATTGCCCCTTTACTATTCGACCATGACAGAGGGGCATTTTTGTCCTTGTAAAAAATTGGGTCGTTTTAAGCTCTCGTGGTGATAAAAGGGGGTCATTTATGTTTTTAACGAGTCGTTTAGTAGAGAGTATTAACAAAGATAGATTCATATACTATTATTATTTATTATTTTATATATATATAAATATATAATTGTAGAGTAATTTCTAGATAAGAAACCTTAATAATACCATTATTATATATGTTGATTTAGTATCAATTAGGCGAAATTATCAGACTTAATGATACCAATATAGTATATGTTATTGATTTAGTATATGTTAATCGAAAATTATCAGCCTTAATGAATGAAGGATATGAACTGTAATTTTTTTTCTTAGAGAATGAGTATTTCTTAAATTATTTTGGATTGGGTATGAACATGTAATTATTTGAAGTTTTCCATTAAAGTATGTAAAGACAAAAATACTCATCAAATCTTTTTAATCATTTTAGTTATTTTCTTGATTTCATGTTTTAGATTTGCACTAATAAATTTATTTGAATAAATTAACTTAAAAATTTTATTATTTGGAGAAAGTTGTTTGTTGCTAAATAAATCCAATGCAAATTAATACAATATTTGAAACGTGAGTTGTTTAACATTAACTAATTATTTGTATTTTGAATAATTTATAAAATTGCATACATATTAAAATTATAAGTTACCATTTTTATCTATAAATGTAAATGGTTTATTCAATTGTACTATCGTTTACCGTCTTTTTTATTTTAAATTTATATGATCTATTTTTTAAAAAATTGAAAATTGATGTTTTATGACTGAATAAATTATCAAATGACAATTATTTACCTTCAAATAATTCAAGTGAGAAAATAAGAAACATGTCGACAAAATTATTCTTCTCTAGCTAGTTATAATAATAATAATAATAATAATAATAATAATAATAATAATAATAATAATAATAATATTGTGCCAAAATTATATATCTTGACCCAATTATAGAAAACTGAAAATCCATAATAATTCGAGGGTATAACCGAAAAGAAGCTTTTTCAAGAGTTTAAATCAAATATAAGATTAGATGGGAACAAATAAATCAAACACCAGATAAAAATAAATTGTACATTACTAATTCATGCATTGTTAATCTTTGTACCAAACAACCCCTAATTTTTTATGGCAGAATAATTGTTCCTTCAAGTTTTAACTCATATTACTCCAGCACCAACAACCGGAAACCAGAACAAGTTCAATAATCTAGTCTCATAAAGATTTTTTTTTTGACAGATTCAATTGATCGTATCTACAGCTGTCAAAATGGGCTAACCCAACCCAATCCTAACGGGCTAAAAATTTAAATGGGCAGGGACTGATTGTCCCTTTTAATTAAAGAGTCTATAAAATAGCAGCGCAACCTAGCTCATTTGGGACGGTGTGGTCCTTGAACCTAAAAAAAGGACAAATTGCCCTCTCTAAAAAAAATACAAACGATGATATCTGATGAACACGACATCAATACATATAGAAATTTGATGAATTACACATACTTCAGTGAATATGTACAAAACAAAAATATAATAGTCAAGATACAACTTTCATGAGATTCATTTGAACAAAAAACATTACATGATCACTATTTTCATAAACAAGACAATAAAAGAGAAGTGGAAAATTAAACATAAAAATAAAAGTAGAAGAGGTCAAAGATTCATAGTTATAATGGAGTAATGAGGTTGGGATATTATCAAAATTTAGTGGGCTAATGACCTTAAAATGTAAAAGATATACAAAGCAGTGAGATTTAATTTGAGGGAAAATTTTCAAAATAGTAATATTTTATCATTTAATAGGGCCACTTATCAACACTTTCAATATTTATTTAAAATGTCAATATTTTAATTTGTTATAATGTTGATTGTATTTATTTAATTTGAAAGAATACAAACTTTTAATAACATAATGGAGAAATCATGGGAGAAAATATATCAAAAAAAAGGTAAAAATATTTCCATTAATTTTTTATCCTTACTTATTTTAACTTTTTTAAATATAATTTTATCTGAAATGTATTCGGTTGAACTTCTTTAAATATGATTTTGTGTATTCGGATGAATTTCATTAAATATGATTGTGTATTCAAAATTTCGGATGAACTTTTTTTTACAAATTGAGCACGACAAATACTTATTTCAATTGAAAATTAGACCATACAATTCAAAAGTTAATTGTATACCATTAGGACGAATACAAATTCAAATCTAAATACAAACTAACTGATATACAAAGTGATATTGAAAATACAAAAGACAAAATGGTCTGGTGGACCCTTGTAGTTGTATCCGTCTGTATTGTGAACCCTTTTACTTATGTCTTTGTCATCTGACCCCTGAACACATTTAAACTCAACCAGTTGAACTCTTTCAACTGATCGTGACTCTCAATAGCGATGATGTCACATTCCATGTCAGATAAATTTGGCCATATCATCTAGTATGCTTATAATAATTTCTTTTTGGACAAAAAATTATAAAGTTTTGATGCAAATTTTACAAAATAAAATTTTAATTTATTCTTTGAAATTAAAGTTTTGGATCTCCCTACATCATTTGCCATTTTCACCGTGAAATGACTCAATCGCCGGAGAAAGTTGTCGTTGCCACCACCCCTCTCGCTGGCGAGACCACAAATACTCTTTCCCTCATCTATCTCCATCTTCGTCGCACACTTTCACCATTTGTCTTACTTTCTTCTTCTCCAACCTCCACAAATAAAAAAATTGTAAGTCGCCGCACCAGCTCCTTGTCCCTCTCCGCTATCTCCATTTTTCCATACCATTGACGACTATTCTGAACCACTAGGGACCCTATATGTTATCTATCTTCTACGGCGTATTAGAAGGCCAGAAGTTCATCATTGCCTTCGATTTATCAGCATGCTCCTCACCACCTGTGATGTAAAGAAGATGAAAGAAAGAAAAAAAAGAGGGTTGGACAAAAATGGAGATGGCTAGAAAAAGATGAAAGAAAAAAAGGGTTGGACAAAAATGGAAATGGCTAAAAAAAGTGGGTTGTTAGGGGAAGAAGAAAGATTTTTTTTTTTTAAAGTTTATTATTTTACTCTTTTCATTTAAATATTTTTAAAATTTAAATATGATGTTCACTTACCCTAGTAGGCGTGTGGTCTCACTCTCTTGCTAACTGAATCATATTAATGTCACATAAGCATGGTCAATGGTTAAAGGGGTTAGATATATTAGGTTTTATCAAGTGTAGGGGTCGAGATAACAAATGGGTAAATAGAAAAATTTCACAATACAAATGGACACAAATATAGGGGTTCATTAGATCATTTTGAGTCAAATAAAATACAAAAAAATCTATTTACTAATAATGCAATTAGTATGAATACTTATATAATGAATACTTAAATAAATTGTATTTGATTATTTAGAATTGAAAATGAATACAACATCAAGTCTAACTATAAACTATCGACTATACAAAGGATATTGAAAATACAAAATGAGCGAAATAAAATACAAAATTTGTTTCACTGATGCAATTAGGTTCAATGCATATCTAACATACCAAATATAAATATAAAATTTGATGGTATTTCATTAGGATGAATACGAAATCATATCTAAATACAAGATATATGGTATACAAAGTGATATTGTAAATACACAATAAGCGAAATAAAATAAAAAGTTTGTTTTACATATGCAATTAGGATGAATACCTAAATAATGAATACTTATTTTGATTATTTAAACTTGATAATTATGGACAATTAAGAATTTCGATTAGACAATTGATTTATCAAGTTCCATGGATTCAAGAAGAGTCTTTTCTGAACCATCCATAGAGCGACGACAGATATCTTGATCCCAACAAAGAAACCGTGTGAACCCAATAAGCAGAGAAGTCGTGGAGCATGTCTTACTCTTGATCAGACGTAAGAGAGAGCAATCAAATATTATACCCTACTTTACTCGAAAAATTGCCAGATGTTGAAATCGTACAAGTCTAAGAAATTTCTTAAAGAAGTGTAGGAGATAACAACGGTGGAAACAGTAGAGAGTGTGGAGAGATTTGGGATAAAAAACTAAAGAGAGTATTAGAACGTGGGTTCTTTTTTATTTTACTTTTAATTGGTAGTAGAGTCAAACTAGGTAACTGATGAGAAATAAAATGATAGTAAATTAATTATATTAGGATACATTATATTTGTCAAAATAATGACATAATGACATTTTTAACAATCAATATATATATATAAAGCTGAATATAGAAAAGCTGATGTGGCATGCCTATATGACCTCCATTTCAATTTATTTTTTCTCTCAATTTTTGAACATTTTTTTTTAAATAATAATGTACTAAATACATCTAATGCATCTATTAACTTACAATTAAAGAGGACAATGAAAAGTTTTTACATAAATGATATTTTTATTGTTCTAATGGAATATGAAGAATTGTAACGGTTGTCAATAACTTATTACAATCAAATAAAAAGTATAAAATAGGAGAGCACATAATCTGAAAGTAACAAATAAAATTCCAATTTCATTGCAAAAAAAATTAATTACTACTTCATGTAAATCAAGAATTTTGATTTGTCTATACAAATGAAGTTATGCATGAGAGCACATAATCGAAAAGTAAGTGACGAAATGGAAGAATTATTGCACTAGAAGATATACTACTTCAGGTAATTGAATTTTTGAAAAGTTTTTTAATGTAGAAGTTTTAGCTAATTATGTTAGGAATTTTGACTACTTCAATAATTTTTCCTTGATTTTATATTGATACTTTAATAATATCTATTGACAAAATCTTAACAAATAACACTACTTTAACTATATATAATAAATATTTTCAAAATCCAAGCTCACGAACTACCTCTGAGGTTTGCATGTTGGACCTACGAGGCTAGCGGACTAAATGAGGCTAGCTAAAATGTCTCGTTCTTAAATGGGTTGAAAAAGTTAAACCAGATTCCGTTTAATTTAAAAGTTGGTTGGGCCGGCCTAGCAGGCCAAACCCATTTTGACAGCTCTAATCGTGACGTATAAGTTAAACTATTTTAGCTCCTTGGAAGATTCAAATCCAATTTCAAATTATTTTTAGATCTGCCAGTGAACTAAAGTTGATTCAGAATCAAGGACACTAGAGAATTAGTGGAATAATTTGGGCATTTAGGGGTAGAGTTATAGGAATTAAGTGATTTTCTTAGTTTTTCGTGTGTGTTAGTCCATAAATATTTTAGTTATATGAATTTTAGACGAAGTATTTGCGAAATCATTAAGCATACTTACCTTTGATTTTTGACTTACTTTAAGTCATTTTAAACTTATTTTAAGTTATTTTTGACCATGCCAAACATTTTCTAACTTATTATTAAGTCATTTGACTTGTTTTAAGTTTTTTTTTATTTGTCGAACACTTCCAAAAGTAAAAAACTAACTTAAAAGTATGTTTGACCAACTTTTTAGTCAATCCAAATACCTTCTTAGACATTTTGATATTGAATGTGATGGTGTTTTTGCTCTGATTTTGCAGGGAATAAGTTTTGGAGCAGTTGGTGTTAAAGTGTTGCAACAGACGGAATTTTAGGTGATGTACGATTTAATATATGACCTTAGGTGTAATTCGCAAGTTGAAGTGCTGAAAATTAGAACTAAGTATGAAATGACAGATGCACACTGACCTCCATTTCATAAAGCTTTTCTATATAAAGCTGAATATAGAAAAGCTGATGTGGCATGCCTATATGACCTCCATTTCAATTTATTTTTTCTCTCAATTTTTGAACATTTTTTTTAAATAATAATGTACTAAATACATCTAATGCATCTATTAACTTACAATTAAAGAGGACAATGAAAAGTTTTTACATAAATGATATTTTTATTGTTCTAATGGAATATGAAGAATTGTAACGGTTGTCAATAACTTATTACAATCAAATAAAAAGTATAAAATAGGAGAGCACATAATCTGAAAGTAACAAATAAAATTCCAATTTCATTGCAAAAAAAATTAATTACTACTTCATGTAAATCAAGAATTTTGATTTGTCTATACAAATGAAGTTATGCATGAGAGCACATAATCGAAAAGTAAGTGACGAAATGGAAGAATTATTGCACTAGAAGATATACTACTTCAGGTAATTGAATTTTTGAAAAGTTTTTTAATGTAGAAGTTTTAGCTAATTATGTTAGGAATTTTGACTACTTCAATAATTTTTCCTTGATTTTATATTGATACTTTAATAATATCTATTGACAAAATCTTAACAAATAACACTACTTTAACTATATATAATAAATATTTTCAAAATCCAAGCTCACGAACTACCTCTGAGGTTTGCATGTTGGACCTACGAGGCTAGCGGACTAAATGAGGCTAGCTAAAATGTCTCGTTCTTAAATGGGTTGAAAAAGTTAAACCAGATTCCGTTTAATTTAAAAGTTGGTTGGGCCGGCCTAGCAGGCCAAACCCATTTTGACAGCTCTAATCGTGACGTATAAGTTAAACTATTTAGCTCCTTGGAAGATTCAAATCCAATTTCAAATTATTTATAGATCTGCCAGTGAACTAAAGTTGATTCAGAATCAAGGACACTAGAGAATTAGTGGAATAATTTGGGCATTTAGGGGTAGAGTTATAGGAATTAAGTGATTTTTTTAGTTTTTCGTGTGTGTTAATCCATAAATATTTTAGTTATATGAATTTTAGACGAATTATTTGCGAAATCATTAAGCATACTTACCTTTGATTTTTGACTTACTTTAAGTCATTTTAAACTTATTTTAAGTTATTTTTGACCATGCCAAACATTTTCTAACTTATTATTAAGTCATTTGACTTGTTTTAAGTTTTTTTTTATTTGTCGAACACTTCCAAAAGTAAAAAACTAACTTAAAAGTATGTTTGACCAACTTTTTAGTCAATCCAAATACCTTCTTAGACATTTTGATATTGAATGTGATGGTGTTTTTGCTCTGATTTTGCAGGGAATAAGTTTTGGAGCAGTTGGTGTTAAAGTGTTGCAACAGACGGAATTTTTTGGTGATGTACGACTTAATATATGACCTTAGGTGTAATTCGCAAGTTGAAGTGCTGAAAATTAGAACTAAGTATGAAATGACAGATGCACACTGAAGTTATAGTCACTACTACGAGTAGTAGAAAAATTTAGAAAGAATGAGCTTCGGTCCATGAGTGACGATCGAAAAGGTTGGGTCCTACAAAGATCTACAATCATAGATCATACCCTTAGGAAGAACTCCTTAGATGGTGGAACAATTGTTGATTAGCGAAAGGTATCTACGAGCTGTAAGTTATCAGTCGTAGATGACACTGTCCAAGTCAAATTTTCTTAGTCTTCCTTTTACTACTTGATTTACAATTTGGTTTCTATAAATATTAGTTGTATTTTTCATTTTTGGGTTGTTAGACTTTTTTAGATACTTACTTTGGCTTTGAGAATTATTTTGCAAACACTTTTGGCATTTGATTCTTGATGTGTTGGTTTATGAAATTTGCGTTTGTTCTTCAATTCAAGATTTCGATTTCATCTATTCTAATTGTAAATTCATGATTTATGTTATTAACCCTATTATGAATTATAATCATACAATCATGAGTAACTAAATCCACAATTAGGATTGTGGGAACCTTGAGTAATTAACAATGTAAAATTGATAATTAAGTAATTCTAGAATAGTGTTTATGCATGTATTGTTAATCTCTTTGTTTTGAATGCTTTTTAACGGTGCACAATGTTAGAACTAGCCTCATTCCTACTTTTCTGACGAAGGAAGTAAGAAATAAGAAAGAGGAATTTAGTGTGATAATCCGCTATCTAATAGTTTAACCCAATTAAGTGAGGGATAATCTCGGGTCAAGGGTAAGGATTAATAAAATATTCACCCATAGACCAACCAACTTGCATGGTGAAATTTCTTATTTGGACGATTAATCACTTAGGAGATACGTAACTTACCAACTTTTTATGTTAAATACTAGGAAATAGCGCTACCATTATTAGAATTAATGTGTTAAGAATTTACGCTTACACATCAAACTGCGAATCATGCTACTTATTACTACAAATCAATCAACTATTACTTTGAGTTACAAATCCCTCATTTTACGGAAGTAAGCTGACTAAACGTACAATCAACAGTAAATTAGCCTAAGTCTAGATCATATTCCTCATGGGATCGATCATAACCTCATTTAAATTTTTTATTTGACAACGACCGCTTATACTTCTTTAAGAAGGTGTAGTTTGAGCATAACATAGATCCACCTAGACCAAACTCAACATTGTGGAGCTATTGGAATAATTAGAATTGCAGCTTGAGATCGTTTATTTAAACTTGAAAAACTTTAATAGACTGAAATTTAAATAAAAATCAAACGAATGGCCAAGTGAGCGAACCGTCAGTCTCAATAAGTCATGATGACTTGGTGTTGCTATACCAAATCTCTAAACCCCAAAATGTCACAAAATAGAGAAAATAACTTTGAGGATTATTTTACATAATGGACTCAATATTGACCATGTTCCCTTTTGGGGGGCGTGACAAAATTTTTTTTCCTTGCATGGAGAATAAAATAATTGTTTAGAAAAAAAATCATATTATATGATTATAAATGATAAAATATTAAAAACATATCTTTTTTGTATGATCAAAAAAGGTAAACTAGTGAAATATATATTGTTTAAGAGTCCAAAATGATAATTGCATTATCAATTGATCATTTTAGCCTTAGATGGTTACTTCAAATTCCTAAATAAGAAAATTATCGAGGTTCCTCTTCTTCTTTTTAAATTTAAATTACATAGAAAAGTCATAGTTATATAATTATGAATGGGAAAATATTAAAAGGTTATCTTGTTTGAATGATTAAAAAGGTAAAAATACTAAAACATTATCCTATTGGACTAGATATTATTTTGGAGTCTTGAATGGTAATGTCATTACCAATTGATCATTTTAGTCTTAGAAGATCATTTCAAATACCTAAAAAAGAAAATTCAATGAACCTAATAACATTTTCTTCTCTTAACTATAAATAAATTTCTACTTTTACTCTCGTAAAATAAAAAAGTCATATTCATATGATTATGCATTATTAAAATCATGTCATGTTCGTATGATTAAAATTTGTAAAATTAAAAATATTAAAATAATATCTTATTTAACCAGATATTATTTAGGAGTCTAAAATAATAATGTTATTAATAATTGACCGTTAGTTTCAGATTACTTAAAATATCTAAATAAGAAAATGGAGAAATTACACTTTCATATCTCAATTATTAATGAATTCCCCCCCCCCC
>NC_028648.1:6412339-6449526 GCF_001406875.1 Solanum pennellii
CCCCCCCCCCCCCCTTTTTTTTTGTATGAATAGACATATTTAGCCTTTGATTGATTCAAATGTGTTTCTTTAACCCACTTATGTAAAAAATGTGTTATATTTGGGTTGTTAAAAAAAAATTACCATGAAATGTGCAGTATCATTGATGAGTTAAAAAAGCACATTTGAAATAATTGGAGGTTTAATATATTTAGTCAAATAACACAAGAACTAAAATAAAAATTCATCGATAATTAATACTAAAAGTACTTTTGACTTTCAAACTATCATAACGTTTTAGATATCACCTAACGATACCAAAAACCTTAGTGTGCCGGCTATATTTAACTTATAATATATTAAAGGTGTATGTATTTGAAAATTTTGGATAATATTTTTTTTAAAAGTTCTTTTTTTATTCGATCAACTTAATTTTGAAAATTATATTTTTTAAAAAATAATTAAAAGGAATTGATGAAAAATTCTCGAGTCATATATCATGATTTATTTCAATCGATACAATAATTTTAAGCTTTAATTAGAAGTACCATCAATCTACAAAATTCATACTTTTTGCCCTTGGATTGGATGACTAAAACATATTAAAGAAATCTTTTCGAAATATGATCTAAAAATACTTTCTAGGAATATGATATACTAACATATTTTTCATAGAGAAATTTTTCTATCATGCCATAAGTTAATTACTTGCATTTTCTAACTCCAAAAATAATCATGGAATATGAATATTTAACAATTTAGAATTTTTAAGGAAAAAATATAATAATTTTCTTGGAATTAGATTATGATAATTAGTTTATTATTATTTTAACAAATATGTCTTAATAAATTTAAAATTCATTGATCGGCTCAAGTGGAAATTCATGATAAACATCTATAAAAGCCACATACCTTTTCACATTTTATGTATTCTACTCCCAAAGAGAGTAAGACCTCGTTTGTTTCCATTAAGATTAAGAGGTCTGAATCTGAATATACATTTGAATATTAAGATTTATATTAAAATTTAAGTGTTTTTATATGAATACACATCTGAATATTAAGATGTGGTCTCTAAATCTGAACACTAAATAATTAATGCATTTGTTTTCAATATCTGAATCTGAAAGTGAAATTGAACATAATATTAATAAAATATTATAAAAATTTCCTTTCAACAAAACATATCACTTTTGATTAAATTTTTTTTTAATAATCATGATTTGTTTTTTCATTCAAAAACCTTTATAAACAACACTACATCAAAAATATTGTTGCAACCAGTGTTCTTGAGTCTTGACACACATCAATACAAGAAATTATTAATATAAAAAAAACCTTGATAGGATTTATAAAAACTTATCAGTTGGAAAAAAATGGTGTTTGATCGACAAAAGTAAGAAAGAAAGTTTTTAGTTATGAGATAAAGAAGCACACACGCTCAAAGTAGAGAAGTTATAATTTATTTATTTGATTATTATTTGATAACTTATCAAATGAGTCGAATGTTGTTAAGAGTCTCCTACAGATCTGATTCGTTCAGACCTCTTCAAACCCATTAAGAGATTTTTTGAAAAATAAAACAAAAGAACTTAATGTGCTGAATCTGAATGATTCAGATTCAGATTTAAAAATCAAACGTACTTAATGGGCTGAATCTGAATGATTAAGATTCGGACCTCTATTAAGTGTAAACAAATGAGGCCTAAGTTTTTATATTTGGGTATATAAAAGGCAAAGGGTCAAATATACCCATGTACTATATGAAATAGTTTAAATGTGCCCCTAAATTATACTTTGGGGCAAAATATACCCCTCCCATTATACTTTTGTGCTAAATATATTCTTATGACTAACAGAGGACACGTGGATGATTGAGATTAAATAAACTATTCAATTAAAAATAAATCAAATTCTATAACCTGTCTCGCTAACTTAACCCGACCTCATACACATTAACCCACCGAATTGTCTTACAAACCAGAAAACTTAATGGGCGTTTGAGTTCTTGCCCAACAACGTCTGCAACTTGGAGCTTCTGCTTCGCCAAAGATTTTTGCTATATGATTTCCATTATGTCTACTAATATTTCTTTTTAACTTAAGACATAATCAATCCCTTAAACTTGTTAGAATATAATTCAAGAAACTAGCAGATAAAGTTGCAGCTTCAGGGTAATTGGTGGTTGTTCCTGATTTCTTCTACGATGATGAGCCTCATGATTATGAGAAACATGACTTACAGACATGGTTCAAAGATCATGTTATTGTTAGTACCCTCCCTAAACTTCTTAATTTCAAACAATATAAAAGACTGCAACACTTGAAACTATTAACTTCACCGAAATGGAAATTTTGATGAAATGAGTCATAGAGATGCGGCTTCTTGTGTAAGTTAAGTTTGTCTTTTAGGACAAAGGATGTGAAGATGCTAAAGCAGTGGTTGAATCTTTGAAGAGTAAAGGAGTTTCCGTGATAGGGGTAGCAGGCTTTCGCTGGGGAGGTGAATGAATTTTTTATTTTACTTCTTAACTATAATATATTGTCTTGTTTTTTTTTCATAATTCATTTGACTATTTTGGTTCATCAGGAATGGTAGTTTCTAAATTGGCGAAATATGAGAGTAGTGTTGATGCTGCAGTTATTTGTCATCATGGTCCTATTCCAGGTAATGACATAAATGGTACATTTTGTTTATTAATTTCTCATCTCGTCCTGCATAGTACTTGTATGACTACACACTGATAATCTTGTATTTTTCAGAGGTAACAATTTTAAACTGCAATATTAGTAGTTAAACATGACCATGTTTTCCCTCCTGACCAAGCAAAGGTATTAGGGAATGCTTTATCCGCAAAACCTGTGGTATATTTTAAGCATTTAGACATGTAGGATAAAATCATTATATGCAATTCAACTATTAGATTCATGTATACAATTGATACTTAATTGTGCAGATTGAAATCTCTGTGAAGATATTTTCAGGGGTAGAGCATGGATGGGCAGTTCGATTGGTGTTGCGGAACAACTCTCTATGTTTGTTGACACTTACAAAACTAGAACCATTCCGACAATGATATTTTAGTTCTGATCAAGGAGAACTTTGACTTCATGCCTTGAATTATGTCAATTGATCTTGACTTTAAGAGGGGAGGCAACTTGGAGTTTCAGACAAGGATGCGACGTATGACATAATCATCCAGGCGTGGTATAGGAAAAGCAAAAATCTGGCAAGAAAGTCTATCATTAGATTGTGTGTTTGGTTGCGTGACATTATTTTCCATCCCGCATACAAAATAACATGTAATAGCATAAGGAAAACTAAAATGACGAGAACTACTGCCCAAGAAAGAGGAGGTGAAGAAATTCTCTGATCCATTGATTTATCCATAACGATCGAAAGGGTCATTACTCTACATGATTATATAATAAAAAAATGTATTTAAAATTGAAATCAAGTGAATGTCGAGTGTAATTTTTTACAATCTTTTTATGCTGTCCCCTAATTTAATTTTGATTTATTAGTTTTTAATATTAAAAAAGTAGAAAATCTACAAAGCTTTCTTATGCCTCACCTCTTATAGGTAATATATGATATTTCTCACCCATCTTCCACCCCAATCACACATACTTTACCTTTTAAGACATTATTTGATATCACTTTTTCTTATTCCCCATATTACATTGCACCCAAATCTTTATATATTCTCATGGAAAATATAATTAATTTATCTACTATTCGCTGAGAGTTATAATTTGTGAGTGAATGCTGAAATCTTATATATTTCATGACAATCAAGATTATTTTGTGCTTAGTGCATTAGTGTTGAAAATTATATAATTTAAAAGAAAACAATATTTCAACATGAAACCCAATTATTCTACAACATTAGATTTTCTTTTTTTTTTCCTTTTAAAAAAAAGAAATTTCCAACACATTGAAAGCAAATAAATTGATAAAGTTGATCAAAGAATAAAAAATCTCATATATCTACTTAAAAACATCAAATTTAGCTTCATTAATGACAAAATATTAACACATCCATATGATATCTACAAGATTCAAATCAAGCACAAGATACTTATTTAATATATATTTTTTTTCTTCATATTATTGCAATTTTATCAAAGAAACTAATCATTATTATTCAGTCTTCCATGCATAAAGAAAATGACAAAATTCTGTACATGGAGATTGCAAATCACAATTTTCATCATTGATATTGCTTTCAGAGTCTGAATATCTCTCTTCCAATTTCCCTTGCTTGAAAATGAAAGATCCAGGACCATAGTTAGGACCACTATATAACCAATCATGCACATCCCAGAAGATCTCAACAGGTACATTATCCAGAAAAACCTTCTCATTTCCCCTGAATCTCCAATGCAAATTCGCGATCCGAATTGCTACAGTTCCATTCACACTGATTTGCATAGCAGGATCAGATGGACCTGAAAGGACAGATTCAATAGTAATATCATGTTGTTTTTTCCCTTGCCCTAACATTGTTCTTGTGCAAAAGCATTTTTTCGCATATATAGTTTCCTTTTTGTGTAATAATGAAGCATCTAGCATGGCTGGTAGTGATTTTGTTCTCTTGAATGCTTCTTTATTTTGATCGCCTAGTAATAATACCATCTCCCCTTCTGAGACCAATGCCACATAATAATCTGATACAGGCTCTGGTCTGGTTGAGAATTTGGCTGATCTCAAATCCCAGTAGATGTCCGTGCGCTTCTCACCCACTCTGAATGATTTCAAACCCTTCTTACCCCAAAATTGCCAAGATTTTAGGTCAATTTTACATGTGAAATGTCTTTCTTCAGAAAGGTGTTCCACTATGATATCAAGGGTATGGCTAGTCATGTTTTTGGACCATGTTGTAGTTATGGCATGATAAAAATGTGCAATTTTGGCTACATAAATGCAAGTTGTAAAATCCTCTCCAAATTTATTGACAATAGTTTCTTCAGTTTGCTTCTCATCTTCCAATTGTTTCTGATTCATAGAAGCTTCAGATTCTAATGATGATTTGAACATTGTCAAAGATAGGCGCACAAAATCAACATCTCTGACCTATTCAAATATCAACATTTCAATATTTATTCTAATGAAACAAAACATGATATTTTTTCATTAATGCAAAATTATTCAAAATAAAGATCCCTAGAACATGGTTGAATATCAACTCCAACATTTGCCCATAATTATGTGATGAAATTGTCTTTTTTTTTTCGTAATACAATGCATTAAAAGAAAGACCTAGAAAAAAATGATGTGAGTTTGCTACCTTGGAAAATAATGTGTTGTTATTGTATAGAAAGATGATTGTAGAAATCAAAACTCACAATTAGAATTTCATCTTAACAATCTGCAATCAACTTTTATCACAATATTAAAATATTGAGGTTTGTTGTATTGTTGCCAAGATTATATCATGATAAAGATGATTGAATATGTGAAAATTTATGGGTTTGAGAAAAAGGTGACAAATGGGTTTTTTTCTCTCAAGTATTTATTTTGTTTGAATATTTACTCAAAGACACGTAAAACAAGTTTATTTTATTTTAATATTTTGAAATTTTAACGGAAAAGATAACTCTTAAAGTTTTTATCCTTTTTTTTTCTCAACCTTTTAAATTTTGTCTTAATTTGGCAATTTAGTCATTTATCAACTTTGGTGGTATGGTAACTCTTAAATTTTTCTAAAGATATTTTATTTACATGAGAAAAATATGTTAGAATTTTTAATTTTTTTGTTGTTGCTATTAGTTAAGTCACATGATATTTAGGTAAAAATTAGTCTCCCCTCTAATTTTGTTTTAAAATTTAACACTCCCTGAAATTTTGAATGTTAGTCATTTTTTCCTTATGATTTACTATATTACACTTATCTTCTATATTTCTTTCTTGTAATAATTTTTAAAATCTATTTAATAGTAATATAAGAAATTATGATTGGACTAATCTATCCTTTGAAATACTTTTTATTTAGTTAATTTGTGATCATTTTTTTTGCATACACTATTTTTACTCATATCTAGGGTCATTCGGAACTTCTCTTTAGACAATTAATTTTGTTTTATGATAATTGGAGTCTACTATAGTGATCAAGTTTTATATAATAAACTTAAAAGTAATCATATAAATTTAATTTTTTATGTTCCTGTGATGTATGATCAACTTAAGTTAGCAACTGTAAAAATTGTTGGTTATTATTAAAAAAAAACAACAATATTATCCATGTTCATACCTTTATTTTTGTCACTATCCAAAGTAGTAATTGGCACCAACACAAATCTCACATAGGTCGACAAAAATAGTACACGAAAATCGATAAAATGGGGTTTATCTGCTTCGGGGCTCGTTTAACCTTGAAAATGGATTGTTTTGACTATCAGGTCCACTATCAGGTCCAACTGACTCCATAGCTAACTTCTTAACGGACGTCCATGAAAAATTGGGCAAAAAAGGCGTTGAATTTTGGATCACTAAAAATCCATGGACCATAACACACGAATATCGGCAAAATGGGGGATTTACATGCTCCGTGGCTTGTGTGACCTTCAAAATGGGCAGTTTTGGCCGTCAAGGCCAACTGGCTCCACAACTAACATTTTAACGGACGTCTAAAAAAATTAGCCAAAAAAGATGTCAGAATTCTGGATCACCAAAAAAGATCGTGAACTATAGCACATAAAAATCGATAAAATGAAAGGTTTACCTGCTCCAGGGCTCGTTTGACCTTCAAATGGGTCGTTTTGTTGGTAAGAGCAAACTAGCTCCATAGAAAACGTCTTGGCGGACACCACAAAACGTTTAGGCAAAAAGATGTCAGAATTCCGGATCACCAAAATCCATGGACTATATAGTTCACGAAATCAGCAAATGGGGGTTTACATGCTTCGGGGCTCGTTTGACCTTGAAAATGAGTTGTTTTGGCTGTTAGGCCCAACTGACTCCATATCTAACATCTTAACAGACGTCAATGAAAATGTTTGGATAAAAAGATATCAGAATTCTAAATCACCAAAAATCCATGGACTATAGCACACGAAAATTGGCTAGATAGGAGGTTTACCTGCTCCAGAGCTCGTTTAACCTTCAATATGGGCCATTTTGGCAGTCAGGATCAACATGCTCCATAACTAACATCTTAATGGATGTCCACAAAAAATTGGAGCAAAAAAGACATCGGGATTCTGGATCACCAAAAAATATCGTGGACTATATAAAAATCGGCAAAATGAGGGGTTTACCTGCTTTGGGGCTCGTTTGACCTTTAAAATGGGTCATTTTGCTGTCAGGGTCATATGGCTCCATAGATAACGTCTTAACATACGTCCACGAAATTTTGGGTGAAAAAATGTCAAAATTTTTTATCACCAAAAATCCCTGCTTCGGGGACAAAATGGGTTTCCCTACTTCAGGACTCGTTTGACCTTAAAAATGAGGTGTTTTGCCCATCGGGTCCAACTAGATCCATATCAAACGTCTTAACAGACGTCCACAAAATTTGGGCGAAAAAAAAGTCGCAATGTTTGATCACCAAAAATCCATGAACTATATATAGCACACGAAAATTGACAAAATGAGGAGTTTGCCTGCTCCATGGCTTGTTAGACCTTCAAAATGAGCCTTTTTGTCCTTCAGAGCCAACTGGTTCCATATATAACTTCTTAACAATAGTCTACAAAAAATTTGAGTAAAAGGACGTCAAAATTTCGAATCATCAAAAATCTATGGACTATATTACATGAAAATTGGCAAAATGAGTTTACCTGTTTCGAGGCTCGTTTGGCCTTGAAAATATACCATTTTGGCCGTTATCACCAACTAGTTAAATAGATAATGTCTTAACGGACATCCCTGAAAAATTTGGGCAAAAAAGACGTCGGAATTCTTGATCAACAAAAATCCATGGACTATAACTTATGAAAATTGGCAAAATGGGGTTTACCTGCTTCAAGACTCATTTGACCTTGAAAATGGGCCGTTTTGTCATCAGGGTCAACTGGCTTTATAGCTGACATCTTAACGGACATCCACGAATATTTTGACAAAAAAAATATTAGAATTTTGGATCACCAAAAATTTATGAACTATAGTACATAAAAATGGGCAAAATAGGGCTTTACTTTGGGCTTGTATGACCTTTAAAATGGACCGTTTATGTCGTTTGTATGAACTGGATCCATACATAACGTCTTATGTCTACAAAAAATGTTGGGCAAAATACATTAGAATTCTAGATCACCAAAAAAAGATCGTAGACTATAGCACACTAAAATCGGTAAAATAAGGGATTTACCTGCTCTGGGGCTTGTTTGATCTTCAAAATGGGTATTTTTGGCCATTAGAGACAATTGGCTCCATAGATAACTTCTTAACAAGCATCCACAAAAAAATTGGGTAGCAAGACGTCAAAATTCTGGATCACTAAAAATCTATGGACTATAGTACACGAAAATTAACAAAATGGGGTTTACTTTCTTCGGGTCTCGTTTGACCTTGAAAATGAGTTGTTTTGGCCATTAGGGCCAACTGTCTCCATAGCTAAAGTCTTAACATACATCCATGAAAAGTTTTGGAAAAAGGATGTTGGAATTCTAGATCATCAAAAATACATGGACTATAGCAGACGAAAATTGGTAAAGTAGGAGGTTTACCTGCTCCAGAGCTCGTTTTACATTTAATATGGATTGTTTTTACCGCTAGGGTAACAGGCTTCATAGCTAACATCTTAGTAGACGTCCACAAAAATTGGGGCAAAAAATACGTCGGGTTTTTGGATCACCAAAAAGATCATGGACTGTATAGCATATTCTTTTGCAAAATGAGGGGTTTACCTGCTCTAGGGCTCGTTTGACCTTCAAAATGGGTTGTTTTGCTGCTAGGTCCATATGGATCCATAGATAACGTCTTAACATACGTCTATGAAAATTTGGGTCACAAGACGTTAAAATTTTGGATCAACGAAAATCCATGGATAGTATACGCAAATTTGCAAAATGGGGTTCACGTGTTTTGAGGCTCGTTTAACCTTGAAAATGAGTCATTTTTGTCATAAATGCCAACTGACTCCATTGTTAACGTCTTAATGAATGTCTACGAGAAATTTGTGCCAAAATAAAGTCAGAATTCTTGATCGTCAAAAAAGATCGTGGACTATAGCATACGAAATCGGTAAAATAGGAGATTTACTTGATCGGATGATCATTTGACCTTCAAAATGAGTCGTTTTGGCTATCAGCACCAAATGGCTCCATAGATAACTTCTTAACGGACATCTACAAAAAAATTGGGCAAAAAAGATGTCGTATTTCTGAATCACCAAAAAATCATGGAATATAATACACGAAAAATGATAAAATAGGGTTTACTTGCTTAGGGTTTCGTTTGACCTTGTAAATAGGCCATTTTGGCTGTTAGGGACAACTTTCTCCATAGATACTGTATTAGGATTTCTACGAAAAATTTTGTAAAAAAAAGGTCAAAATTTAGGGTCACAAAAAATTCATAGACTATAATACACGAAAATCGAAAAATGGAGTTTACTTGCTTCGTGGATCGTTTGACCTCGTGAATGGGCCATTTTGGCCGTCATGGCCAACAGAACTTATAGATAACGTCTTAACGGACGTCCAGGAAAAATTTGGGCAAAAAAGACATCGGAATTCTGGATCATCAATAATCCATGTAATATAGCAAACGAAAATTAGGAAAATAGGGGGGTTACCTGCTTCGAGGCTCGTTTGACGTTAAAATGGGTCGTATTGGTCTTCAGGGCCAACTAATTTCATAGCTGATGTCATAACAGACGTCCATGAAAAATTTGGGCAAAAAAAATGACGAAATTCTGGATCAGCAAAAAACCATGGACTATAGTACATAAAAATTAGCAAAATGGGGGGTTTACCTGCTTCGGAGCTCGTTTGACCATCAAAATGAGCCATTTTGTCCGTCAGGGTAAACTGCATAATAGCTTACATCTTGACAGACATCTACAAAAAATTTTGGAAAAAAAGGAAGTCACAATTCTAGATCAGCAGAAAAGATAGTGGACTATAGCACACACAAATGGGCGAAATGAAGGGTTTACATGCTCTTAGCTTGTTTGACCTTCAAAATGGGTCTTTTTGGCCGTCAGGGCCAAGTGGCCCATAAATATCTGTTAACTGACGTCCAAAAAAAATTTGGACAAAAAATACTTTGGAATTCTAGATTACTAAAAATCCATGGACTATAGTACACGAAAATCAGCAAAACGAGGTTTATATGCTTCGGGGCTTGTTTGATCTTGAAAATAGGTCGTTTTGGCCGCCAGGACAAACTAAATCCATAGCTAACGTCTTGACAGACGTCCACTAAAGATTTGAGGAAAAATGACGTCGGAATTCTAGTCACCAATAATCCAATGAATTTAGCACAGGAAAATCGGCAAAATAGGGGGTTTACCTGCTCCATGACTTGTTTGACTTTCAAAATGGTTTGTTTTGGTTGTCAGGGCCAACTGTCTCCACAAAAAATTTGGGCAAAATAAACGTCAGTATTCTAGATTACCAAAAAAGATCGTGACTAAAGAATATGAAAATCGGTAAAATAAAGGGTTTACGTGCTTTGAGGCTTGATTAACCTTGAAAATGGGCCATTTTCGCCGTCGATGCCTATTGGCTCCATATAAAGTCATAACAAATTGCCATATAAATTCTGGATAAAAAAGACGTCGGAATTCTGCATCACCAAAAATCCATGTTGACACGAAAATTGGCCAAATGATGTTTATCTGCTTTGGGACTAGTTTGACCCTAAAAATGGACAATTTTTGCTTTCAAGGAACATTTGCTGCATAGATATCATCTTAACGGACGTCCACAGAAATTTGGGGAAAAAAGACGACGTTATTCTGGATCACCAAAAATCCATATTTTGGCGATTAGGCCAACTGGATCCATAGTTAACGTCTTAACGGACGTCCATAATATTTTGAGAAAAAAATGTCAAAATTTTGGATCAGCAAAAAGATTGTGGATTATAGCATAGGAGATTCAAACAAAGTGAGACATTTACTTGCTGCGGGGCTCAGTTGACCTTCAAAATGGGTCGTTTTGGCCATCATGGCCAACTAGATCCTAAACTGACATACTAATGGACGTCCACAAAAAATTTGGGAAAAAAAAAACGTCAGAATTTTGGATCACCATAAAAGACTGTGGATTATAACACACGATAATTGGTAAAAGAGGAGTTTACCTGCTCTGCGATCGTTTGACCTTCAAAATTGGTCATTTTGGATACCAGGGACGATTGGATCCTTTAATAACGTCGGAATTCCGGATCATAAAAAAATCCATGGCTTATAGAACCGAAATTGGCAAAATGGGGGGTTTTGCTCCTGGGCTTGTTTGACCTTCAAAATGAGTCGTTTTCGCTGTCAATCCCAACTACTTTTATATCTAACGTCTTAACGGACATCCATACAAAATTTGGGCAAAAAATACGTCAAAATTCTTGATCACCCAAAAAATCGTGGACTATAGCACACAAAAATTGGCAAATTGAGGTGTTCACCTATTTCGGAGCTCGTTTGACCTTCAAAATGGATCGTTTTATCATCAAGGCCAATTGAATCTATATATAACATCTTAACGAATGTCGATTTTTGGCAAAAAAGACATCAGAATTACAAATCACCTAAAATCCATGGAATATAGTACACAAAATTCGGTAAAATAGGGTTTACCTGTTTCAAAGCTCGTTTCACCTTGAAAATGGGTCATTTTGGCTGTAGGCCAACTGGCTGCACAACTAACATCTTAACGGATGTACAAGAAAAATTGGGCAAAAAAGATATTGGAATTTTGGATTACCAAAAACCATGGACTATAACACACGAAAATTGGCAAACGGGGGGAGGGGGTTGTATCTACTTCGAGGCTCGTTTGTCCTTCAAAAAGGGTCATTTTGGTCATTAGGGACAACTGCCTCCATAAATAACATCTTAAAGAACGTCCATAAAAAAATTTGGGCAAAAGAGACATTAGAATTTTGAATCACCAAAAATCTATGGACTATAGTACACCAAAAATTGGCAAAATAGGGTTTACCTGCTTTGTGGATCGTTTGAGCTTGAGAATGAGTCATTTCGACTATCAAGGCCAAGTGAATCCATAAATAATGTCATAAAGAATGTTCACGAAAAATTTGGGCAAAAAAAATTAAAATTCTGGATCACAAAAAGTCCTGGAATATATCTCACGAAAATTGGCAAAATGATGGATTTACCTGCTTCGGGGCTCATTTGACCTTCAAACATGGACAATTGACTCCATATCTAACATATTGACAAACGTCAAAATAAAAATTTGGGAAAAAAGTACATCAGAATTTAGGATCACCAAAAATGATCGTACCAAAATCGGCAAAATGGGGTTTACCTTCTTTGGGATTCATTTGACCTTGAAAATGGGCCGTTTTGGCCGTTAGAGCCAACTGGCTCCATAGTTAACATCTTAAAGGACGTTCATGAAAATTTTGGGAAAAAAGATGACAAAATTGTGCATGATAAAAAAAATCTTGAACTATATCACAGATAATCAACAAAATTGGGGGTTTATCTACTCTATAGCATGTTTGACCTTCAAAATGCTCCGTTTTGGCCATCAGGGCCCATTAGCTCCATAGATAACGTGTTAACGTCACGTACACAAAAAATTTGGCAAAAAGATGTCGGATTCTGTATCACAAAAAAAATCATGAATTATAGCATACGAGAATCGACAAAATATTGGGTTTTCCTACTCCCGGGCTCGTTTGACTTTGAAAATGAGTTTTTTGCACTATGGGCCACCAAGCTTCATAGCTAACACCTTAACGGATGTTCGAGAAAAATTATGGAGACAAATATGTTTGAACTATGGATCATCAAAGAGATCGTGTACTATAACACACGAAAATCGATAAAATGAGCGCTTTACCTACTCAGGGGCTTGTTTGACCTTCAAAATGGGCTATTTTATCCATTAAGGTCTACTTGATCCATAATTAACATTTTAACGAATGTCCATGAAAAACATGGCAAAAAAGACGTCTGAATTCCGGATCACCAAAAAAGATTGTGAACTATAGCACATAAAAATCGATAAAATAAGGGTTTACTTGTTTCTAGACTCTTTTGACCTTCAAAATTGACCGTTTTGGCCGTCATGTCAAACTGGCTCCATAGATAATGTCTTAACGGACGTCTAAGAAAAATTTGTCAATAAATCATTATCGTATCACCAAAAATTTTATGGACTATATAGTATATGAAAATCCGCAAAATGAGGTTCACCTGCTTTAGGACTCGATTGACTTTGAAAATGATACATTTTGGTTGTTAGGGCCAATTGGCTTCATAATTAACGTCTTAACGGACGTTCACAAAAATTTGGGTAATTAAGATTTTAGAATTCTAGATCAACAAGAATCCATGGACTTATTGCACACAAAAATATGTAAAATGTGTGTTTCACCTGCTTCGAGGCTTGTTTGACCTTTTAAATGGGCCGTTTTGGTCGTCAGGGTGACCTTACTCTATAGTAAACATCTTAACGAGCGTCCACAAAAAATTTGGGCAAGAAAGACGTAGAAATTTTGGATCACCAAAAAAGATAATTGACTATAGCACACGAAATTGTCAAAATAGGCTATTTTGACCGTCAGAGCAAATTGACACCATACCCATTATGTTATCGGATGTCCACAAAATATTTGGGCAAAGAAGACGACGAAATTCTGGACCACCAAAAAATATCATGAACAATAGCACACGAATCGAGAAAAGAAGGGGTTTACCTGGTGTCGGGCTCCTTTGACCATCAAAATGGGCTTTTTGGCCGTCGGAACCAACTATCTCCACAGACATCATCAAAAAAGACATCCATAAAAATATTAGGAAAAATAGACCACCAAAACCTATGGACTATAGTATATGAAAATCAGCAAATGAGGTTTACCTTCTTCAAAGCTCATTGGACCTTGAAAATGGGAAATTTTGGTCGCAGGGACAACTGGCTTCATAAGTAACGTCTACCGACGTTCACAAAAAATTTGGTTAATAAAGACGCCAGAATTCTGGATCACCAAAAATCCATGAATTATAGCACACAAAAATTGGTAAAATTTGGGATTTACCTACGCTGGGCTTGTTTGACCTTCAAAATGGGTCGTTTGGCCAGTAGGACCAACTCGATCCATCGATAACATCTTAATGGACATCCACGAAAAAATTGGGCAAAAATACCATCTGAATTTTATATCACCAAAAATCCATGGACTATAGTACACGAAAACTTGACATAATGGGGTTTCCCTCCTTTGAGGCTCATTTGACCTCAAAATCGACCATTTTGGATGTCAAGGCCAACTGGCTCCATGGCTAACATCGTAACGGTTTTACAAAAAATTGGGCAAAAAAGACGTCTGAATTCTTGATTACTGAAAAAATCAATGGGCTGTTGCACACGAAAATCGATAAAATGGGGGTTTACCTGCTTCGAGGCTCATTTGACCTTAAAATAGGCTATTTTAGCCGTCAGCGCAAACTTTCTCCATAGATAACGTCTTAAAAAACTTCCATAAAAAATTATGGCAAAAAAGACTTTGGAATTGTGGATCATCAAAAAAGATTGTGGACAATAGCACACCAAAATCTGCAAAATGAGGGGTTTACATGCTCCGAGGTTTGTTTAACCTTCAAAATGGGCAGTTTTGATCGGCAGGGCCAACTGTCTCCATAGATATCGTCTAAATGAACGTCCATGAAAAAATTAGGCAAAAACGACACCAGAATTTTTGATTACCAAAATCTATGGAATATAATAGCACACAAAAATCGGCAAAATGAGGGGTTTACCTTCTTGTGGGCTCATTGACCTTTAAAATGGGTCATTTTAGCCGTTAGAGCCAACTCAATTCATAGATAAAGTCTTAACGGACGTCTACAAATAATATAAGCAAAAACGACGATGAAATTATGTGTTACCAAAAAAACTCATAGACAAGCACACGAAAATTTGCAAAATGAGGGGTTTATGTGCTCCAGGGCTCATTTGACCTTCAAAATGGGACGTTATGGCCGTCAAGGCGACGTCCACAGAAAATTTAGACAAAAAATATGTTGAAATTTTGGATAACCAAAAATCCATGGATTATATTACATAAAAATCGGTAAAATGGATTTTACCTGCATTGGAGCTTGTTTGACCTTAAAATGGATCATTTTGGTTGTCATGACAAACTAACTCCATCGCTGACGTCTTAACGGACGTCCACAAAAAAATTATGCAAAAAAGACGTCGAAATTCTTGATCACCAAAAATCCATGGACTTTAGCACGTGAAGATCGGCAACATAGGGGGTTTACCTGCTCCAGGGCTCGTTTGACCTTCAAAATGGATTGTTATGGCTGTCAGGGCTAACTGGATCCATTAGATAACATCTTAACAAATATCCATGAAAAATTTGGTCAAGAAAGACATAGGAATCCTTACCACCGAATAACAATGGACTTTAAAATATGAAAATCAGCAAAATGGGGTCAAACTTCTTCGAGGCTATTTTGACCTTGACAGTGGGCCATTTTGGCCGTCAGGGCCAACTGTCTCCATATATAACGTCTTAACGGACGTTCACAAAAAATTTGGAGCTCGTTTGACTTTTAAAATAAGTCATTTTGGAAGTCAGGGCTAAGTAGCTCCATAGATAACGTCTTAACGGACGTCTATAAAAAATTTGGGAAAAAATATGTCAAAATTTTGAATCACCAGAAATCCATGGATAGTTCACGAGAATCAGCAAAATAGGATTTATCTGTTTCAGAGTGTGTTTGACCTTGAAAATGGGCAAAAAAAACGTCAAAATTCTAGATCACCAAAAAATATTGTGGACTATAGTACACAGAAATTGACAATATGAGGGGTTTACCTGCTCCGGAACTCGTTTGACCTTCAAAATGGGTCATTTTAGTTGTCATAGCCAACTGTATTCATAGCTAACGTCTTAATGGACGTCCACAAAAAATTTGGTCAGAAAAGACATCGGAATTCGAGATTACCAAAAATGATCGTGGATAGCACACAAAAATTTATAAAATGAGGGATTGACCTGCTTTGGGGCTCGTTTGACCTTCAAAATGGGTCATTTTGGCTGTTAGGGCCAACTGACTCCATATATAACGTCTAAATGGACGTCCACGAAATATTTGGACGAAAGAGTCTCGGAAAATCTAGATCACTAAAATTTTATGGACTATAGTACACAAAAATTGACAAAATGGGGTTTACGTTCTTCGGGGCTCGTTTAACCATTAAAATGAGCCGTTTTAGCCGTTAGGGCAAAGTGACTTCATAGCTAATGTCTTAGCATACTTGCATTAAAATTTTGGGAAGATAAAATGTCGGAATTTAGGATCACAAGAAATCTATGGACAAATTAGCAAACTGGGGGGTTTACCTGCTCCGGTGCTCGTTTGATCATTAAAATGGGTTGTTTTGGCTATCAACGCCAACTGGATCTATAACTAACATCTTAACGGACGTCCATGAAAAATTTGTGCAAAAATAAAGTCGAATTTCTTGATCGCCAAAATTCCATGAACTATAGCACACGAAAATTGAAAAATAGGAATTTACCTGCTCTGAGGCTCGTTTGACCTTTTAAATGGGTCGTTTTGACTGTTAGTGCCAATTGGATACATAAATAATGATTTAACAGACATCCACAAAAATTTGAGCAAAAAAGATGTTATAATTCTGAATTACCAAAAAAGACTGTGGACTATAGCATACGAAAATCGGCAAAATGAGAGGTTTACTTGCTCAAGGGATTGTGTGACTTTTAAAATGGAATATTTTGGCTATTAGGGCATACTGAATCCATATATAACGTCCTAACAGACGTCCATGAAAAATTTGGGCAAAATAGATGTCACTATCACATCCGGGTTTATCCCCTAGACGTAACCGGCGTCGTCGTCCTTTTTAAGGACTAAGACTAGCCTCTTAGTTCATGTCATTACATTCATAATTTGAAAAATGCAGAAAAATTTAAAACTTTTATTTTCTCTACTTGGTGGTTTACATAGATCTCTAAACACACATAATATATATTTATATTGGGTATAAATAGACCCTTCATATAGGAAGGTTACATAGTCTTCTACTTTTATTGCACACACACACACACACACACACATATATATATATAAATAGAAATAGTATCAACGATTGTCTCATGTCATACCATCTAAACGGATATCAAAATATAGGCATAACCCTTACATCAATTCAACAAGACCATGTATAGGTCATACAAAAGCACAATATTCAAATAATAAGGAAAGAAATGATAGAGTCAATAAGCTCATAACAAAATCCAATTCTAGAAGATGACATTTCCCTCGAAAGTTGAGGACCTACCCTACTTGGATGAAAGGAAAAATCCAAGCCTTCAACAATAACGCCTTCCAAACTCTTCAACGATCGGAACCTAAAATGTTTGGGACAAGGGAAGAAAATTGGGTTAGTACTCCACATGTACTAAGTATGAGATCTTATGCACATACACAAGCAAAACATGCTAAAAGGGACTTTTTATCAAAACATGTCATTCTACCCCTTTTAAGGGCTTAATGCAAACTCAAGTAAGTCATATTAATCAACCAAACATGCTTACTATCTCAACAAGTAACAATTATCCCAACACACTTATAATCATGATTTACTACAACCCTAACATCAAGGAATAATATCACAAGAATGAATAAGAGTTAAGCATATCATAATAAGCAAGACAACTACTAACAAGTCCTTATTAAGTGCAATGACCAAGCAAAGCCCCATAACTTTACTCAATCAAGTATCCTCAACAAGGAAACATTACCAATGTCCAACTTTACATATCATGGCATTTTGGCTTGCATTTCATCTTATATTATGATTAAAATCCAAGATATATTCATAAANTATATATATATATATATATATATATATATATATATATATATATATTATCTTAACATAAACATATAAGAACCTCCTCCTAAGACTCCCCTCAAGACTAACAAGTGCAATGTCTAGGTAGAGTCCCATACTCCAACCTAGACTAAGCTAGATCCCTTAGGTTATCCAAGTTAGAGTTCAAGTCCTTTAATTCATTTTAACTTTTGGGAACCTCTTGCCCTAACCGACATAGACCACACAAGCTAGTATGGAATCTGGTGTCATAAAACCCTACACCGAAAGAAGGCGGACTACTTGCCAAACTAGTACCAAAACGTAAAACATAGCAGCTACGTGAATCCACTAGCTAGTATTTCTATGGGGGCAGCATAGTTCAAGAGCTAGGAGATTTAGTTGGGACCCTCTTTATGCTCCATGCATTATAGTCTCCACTCTCAAGAGTAATGTAGTGCCCCTACCTTCCCTATGTAGGAAGGGACACTTCTCTATCTAGTTCACTCACTACTAAGCTAGAGTCCCTTTTTGAAATGTCTTTAAGCCTTTAATTATCAATCATAGCTTAATTTAGGCCATAGGGTCTAACCCTTGTATAATCATCATCATCAATAGCTCAATAAGAATTTTATGAGTATAAGTCCTTTCATCACAATTCATATAAGTGAGGTTAACACATTAGCATTTCAAAACATATTAAGGTACATTTATAGTTTTCACCATCCTTATAGCACATACACCTTAATCTACCTCATAACATAGTCAAGACATTTCAATTCAACATCATACCACCCTATAATCCTAATAAAGGCATACTCCAATGTAATATCATGACTTAACAACAATTAATCACAATTGGAAGTGAAGATAGAGATTATAAGACTTACCAAGTCTTTATCATAGTGTATCATCAAGGTCTTACCATCAACCCATAACTCAACCCAACTTGGGGAGTAACATCATCACACAATGATAATCAATAAAATAACAAGGCCAATTTCATCTCTATAACACAATTCATCTTTAGATCACAACTTGAGACAAGATACATAGGCTAATTTCACATTATAATTCATAACATAAATCACATCTCAAGAACTAGCATCATAGGACTATAATTCATCTTAATTTTACCATAATAACACCACAAGATAGTAATCTAATCAACAATCAACTCAATTGAATGAATACAAAACAATATAGATCAAGATCACTACCTAGGTTTTAGGATAGAGGATCATGTTCTTCAATTTAGACCAAACCATCAAGAATTACCATAAACAAGTTGAATTACATATTAATCTACTCAATATAACCCCTAAAAATTCATTAACAACTCAATCCATAACTTCAATTTCGTAATTTAATGAAACCCATAAGAAAACTCAACTTTTTGAAATCTATTTTGAAAGAACCTTTTGAGTAAAAGATCTCAAAGGTGAATAGAACCCATACCTTAATGTTTCTCAACAATCTAATGAAGAATGTACCCTTTTCCAGCCCCCAAACCCTAGTTCTTGCTAGCCTTCAATGGTGAGTTCATGTAGAGAGAGAAATAAGAGAGAAGGGAGAGAGTTTATTTTGAGAGTTGTCTTTAGGTTAATGAGGGTTAAGGGTATTTATAGAGGGGCTTAATTAACTTAATTAGTTTCCCTTTAATCACTAACTAACCCCTAAACCACTTAATTAATTTAAATGAAATCATTAAAATTCATCAGTGAAATTCGACCCTCACCGATGAACCCCGATCGACGGTCCATCGGTGAGTCGACGGACGACCCCCTTCCGTACTGCACTTCCATCGTATCTATCAGAGACTTTGCAAGCGAGGGCTTCCTCCAATTTTTCTAAGTATGGGGTGACGGTGGCGTCGACGCCTCGTCGAGCCAATGACAGCTCGTCAACCCCTTTCATCGCGAGTAACAGTAGCTAGGTAAACAAGGGCCTTCACGAATCTATCTAAGTGTGAGAAGACGGTTGCATCGACGCCCCGTCGATCCACTTACAGACCGTCGTCTGCCCCGTCGATGCACACTGCCAGGCAGTTCTGCATCAACCTGTAGGGATCCTCCTCAAGGACCCTTGGTTGGTCCTTGGGGAGTCGTACCCAGACGTTTCAATCATGAAATAACTCAAACACCCATTAGCTACCTTTCCACCCATTTTCGTACATTTTCGATTCCTAAAAGTTAGTAAAAGGCTAAGGCACACTAACATCTCTTTGAACCAACTTCCCGGACGTCTTTGGACGTTTTGGTTCTTAAACCTTCTAAATGACCTATACTCATTAAAAATGGACATAGAAACAGTGTTTAAACTTTATGACACCTATGTTAGGCTTTACCATGAGTCTTGGAGTTTCAAGGTGTTACAGTCACAATTCTAGATCACCAACAATCTATAGACTATAGTACACGAAAAAATCAATAAAATAGGGTTTACCTGCTTCGTGGATCATTTGACCTTGAGAATGGACAGTTGTTGCCGTCAGGGGAAGTGAATCTATAGCTAACGTCTTAATAGGCGTAAAAAAAAGTTGGGCAAAAAGAGTTGGAATTATGGATCACTAAAAATTCATAGAATATAGCACACGAAAGTCGGCAAAATGGGGGATTTACTTGCTTTGGGGCTCATTTGACCTTCAAACAGGGCCATTTTGGCCGTCAAGGCTAACTGACTTCATAGCTAACATATTAATGGACATCGAAGCAAAATTTTATTCCAAAAATACGTCCAAATTAGGGATCACCAAAAACGATCATGGACTATAGCACACGAAAATCGACAAATGAGGGGTTTACTTACACCGGGGATTGTTTAACCTTCAAAATAGATCATTTCGGTCATCAAGGCCAACTGAATCCATAGATAACGTCGTAACGGATGTCCATGATATGGATGACTCTATATAGGTTCCATCTATAGAGTCAATTCTAATGGTATGTGAGTTCTAAGTCTTTCTCACTGATTTGCCTTAAATGCATCTGAATCGATACATTAGCTTTAATATTTGTTTGGGGCGCTCCTCCTATTTCCATCCCTTCCCTTATAGGATGTCACCAACTGAACTTAAAGAGCTAAAGTCTTAGTTTTCCTATTTTTAAGTAATGGATTCATTTATCCAAGTGCTTCCCCATGGGTGCTAATGTGTTTCTTGTTATTAATAAGAAAGATGAAAGTTTACATATGTGCATAGACTACCTATAGTTGAAAAAATTTATAATTCGTAAAAAGTACTCATTGCGGAGGATAAAAGATTTATTTGACCGTACATGGTTCTCCAGTCTTCTCCAAGATTGATTCGAGATACGACTACCATCAGCTAAAAATTTAGGCTAAAGACATCCCTAAGATTTCCTTCCATACTTAATACATGCATTATGAGTTCTTGGTGATGTCTTTTGGACTGACCAACAACTTGGCTACCTTCATAGGTCGATGAATAAGGGTTTACGCCTTATATGAAATCTCTTGTGATCATATTTATTGATAATATCCTCATTTATTCTAAAAGTAAAGAGGAGAGTAGAGAGAGTTTGAGGATAATGTTGGGCTTGCTCAGGTAGAAGAAACTTTATGCTAAATAATTGAAGTGTGAGTTTTGGTTGCCTTTGATATTTTCTTAGGTCATGGGGTTTCGAAAGATGGATTTATGGTATATCTACAAAAGATTGAGGTGGTTAAGAATTGGATTAAGTATACTGTTATGACAAAAATTCATAACTTTGTGGGTTAGCTAATTACTACAACCGATTGATGAAGATATTCGCCTCAATCCCCTCTCATATGACCCACCTGACTGAAATAGAGATTTTAGTCATGTGGTTTGACGAATGTGAGAAGAGCTTCCAACAATTTAATACTTTGTCGACCACATCTCTTATCTTACCTTGCCGGTGGAGGTCAAGGATTTAATTTTTTATTGTGATGTCTCACGTTTTAGGTTAGGTGTTGGATTAATACACAAAACAATTGTTCCGCTTATGCCTCAAGATTTCTAAGGTGCACAAGAAGAACTAACTGCATCACGACTAGGATTTGGCTGTTGTACCTTTTACACTTAAAATATGAAGGCATTACTTGGATGAAGTTCGTTGTGAAGTGTTTACTGACCACCACAATTTGCAACATATTTTCACCTATAAAGAGTTGAACTTGAGACAACATAGATGGATGGATTTGTTGAAGAATTATGATGTCACTACTTTCTACTATCCATGTAAGGCTGATGTGGTAGTTGATACATTGAGTAGAAAGACAGAGAGGTATAGATTAACCTAGCGTGTCTAGCAGTTACCAGATAATTGTTTGCTAGGGAGATTAAAATCGTGGCTAACAATTTGATGCGACATGAAGTATCTGAATAGGGTGGATTGTTAGCCAAGGTAGATACATGGTCTACATTCCTAAATCAAATTAAGGACAAACAATTCAAAGATGTAAAGTTGGGAAAGATTCGTGGAAAGATAGTACAAGGTAAGGTTTGATTGTAAAAGTGTTTTGCATATCAAAGAGCAATTTTATATGACCCAAGTTGGTGAACTGATATGTACTATCTTTGATAAGGCTCATAGCTCAAGATACTTTGTACATCGTGGTGCAACTAAGATTTATTGCTACTTGAGACAATATTACTGGTGGGTCATATGAATGATACAATGGATTTCGTAGCTAAGTGTCGGAACTTCTAGCAAGTGAAGTATGAACATGAGAAGTTGGGTGGTACTCTTCAGTGAATGCCTATTCTGGAATGAAAGTGGAAAAGAATAGTTAAATTGATGGAGCCTTCTCCTATTGAAGTATCAATCAAGGGACATACTTTTTCATATTCTCCGATATGACTTTCAGTTAAATTGATGGAGCCTTCTCACATTGCTTGAAACTTGATGGATTTGGGACTCTAAATTGGGTTTGTAAAAGTATTTAAACAGAAAGGGTCCTAGTTCGAAATCCTAGGTGGATGCCACATCAAGTGCTATATCAACATAAATATGTATTTGTTAGTAGAAGGGTATTTATGGTCCCTTGGCTAACGTCAAGGGTAACTTTGCTACCAAAATTAAATAAAAAGTATGTGATGTTCAATTTTAATAATTTGAGAATATTTTTTTGGGCAACTTTCACATATAGCAAACAAAAAATTCATATTTGTATGCTATAGCAAAGTTTGCATAATTGCGCTCCATAGCAAACATAAAACTGTATAATTCGTTGGCCTAAATTGTATAATTCGCTGGCCTATTTCACTGCAATTGTATAATGCACAATTGTATAATTCGCTGCCTATTTCGCTGCAATATTTTTATAAAATTTGCTTTGCATACAATTGAATCGAATTAAAATGTATGTATATTGCATAATTATAAGTGTATAGCAAGAAGATATATGTTTTTCTCTCGCTTTATACAAAAACAGAAACACAATATATACACTTCTGTTGTATAAAGCTAGAGAAAATTGTATTTCACTGCAATTGTATAATTCGTAATTGTATGATTCGTTGGTCTTTTTCTCTGCAATATTTGAAGTAAAATGTTTGTAAATTATATAATTAAGTGTATAACACGAAGATACATGTTTTTGCATGTGTATATACAATTTTCTCTCGCTTTATACAAAACAGAAACAAAATTTATACACTTCTGTGTATAAAGCGAGAGAGGCGAGCAGAAGGAGAGTGGCGAGCGAGATTTTTGGGAGAGAGACACCTGACAAACTTTGGCTAACGTTTGCTATGGAGCACAATTAAATCAAACCCTAGCTACTCCATTTATTTTAGGTTATTAGTTTGCTATTATATATAATTTTCCCTATTTTTTATCCTTTTCTGTTTATTAAAAGTAAATTTAAGATATTTTTTATTATATTAATTTATCATATACTTCAAGAAAATCAGACAAATATTTAACCTAAGTTTTTTGTGATGCGTTGAAACTTTAAATTCTTCTGAGAACACTATTAAGGTAATAAATAATTTCAATAGTTTTATATGAACAAAAAATATGTGATGAAAGAAAAAATAAAATAAATTTATATATAACTAAGAATATAAATACCAACTAATGTTTTGATTGGTTAAAAATGTAGGATTATGTCTAGTGAGGTTAGTTTTCTCTTCTCTCGTATCTTCTCAACATCAAACTCACCATTTTCTCTGCTTCCTCTGCTCCATCATCTTCCATCCATGTCGATTTCCACCAAAATTCCTCATCCTCTCCATCACCCTAATTCACCATACCCCAAATCCTCGAAATCGTCTTTTTTATACTCAAAACCCACTAAATTAGCCTTCTTTAGATCCATTACCATCGAAAGAATTTCAACAAAATCTGTTTCTGCAACCCCAGCAGCAGCAGGAGCTTCAGAATCCTCTTCTTCATCTCTCCAACCCATTGAAGAGCTTCCACCGAAGCTTCAAGAAATCGTCAAGCTTTTTCAAGCAGTTGAGCAACCAAAGGCTAAGTACGAGCAACTGTTGTTTTATGGCAAGAATTTAAAACCACTTGATGCCCAGTACAAGACTAGTGAAAATAAGGTTCAGGGTTGTGTTTCACAGGTTTGGGTTAGGGCGTATTTTGATTCTGAGAAAAATGTTGTATTTGAGGCTGATTCTGATTCGGTACTTACTAAAGGTCTTGCTGCTTTGTTAGTTCAGGGACTTTCTGGAAGACCTGTAGAAGAGATTTTAAAAGTTTCCCCTGATTTTGCTGTACTTTTGGGGTTGCAACAAAGCTTAACTCCTTCTAGGAATAATGGGTTTTTGAATATGTTGAAGTTAATGCAGAAAAAAGCACTTCAATTGTATGTTGAAGCTGAGAAAGGTGCTAATTTAGGGCAGAGTGAAGTATCAAATGCCTCGTCGACTGAGTCCCTTGGTGTTAATGGTAATGGAAATGTGGAGTCTGTAGCCAGTCCTGAAGTTAATGAAAACAATGTTGCTGTTGGTGCTAGTGATGATGGTGTTTTGAGGAGTAGAGGGATGAGAATCAAGGAGAAACTGGAGAAGGAACTTAGGCCTGTTGAACTAGAAGTTGAAGATATATCTTATCAGCACGCAGGACACGCGGGGATTAGAGGTAGTGATGGAGAGACACACTTTAATTTAAAAGTGGTGTCAGAGGAATTTGAAGGTAAGAGTTTGGTTAAGAGGCATAGGATGATTTATGGTTTACTGCAAGATGAGTTGCAGAATGGACTACATGCTTTATCAATTGTGGCCAAGACGCCGTCTGAAGTTGGTAGTAGTTGAATTGCTGGCGTCAAGAGAGGTCTGGTTCTTTTTGTCGTGTAAACTTTTCATCCTTGTGGAATTTATTGAAACTTATACCTCATAATATCTTGTAGCATAAAATCCTGAGAAGTGGATAGCTATGACGCGAAGTCTGTTTTGTCGCGAGAATCTTAATAAAATAGTTTCAGGATTTTAAACTATAGTTTTCTTTCCTCCCAAGAGTCATTTCAATACAAAGCTTCAATTGTTTATTAACTGTTGTAATTTGGTTGCTTCAGTCTTAGCAACTTTTTCTCTGTGACGCACTTGGACCTGCTAATCAACATCAAGAATGATAAACTAGCTACTTGGAGTGCCATTACCTTGTTAGCAATGAAAATTTTATCCTTATCTTGTACAACGATGACACAATTTTTTTTCTAATTTCAGCTCAACTTGATGAAATGCAATTACAATTATCCTTTATAAGTAACTCTACTTTGTTAGGCCTTTCACGTTTATGGTAACTGCAAAAATTATTATTTTTATGTTTTAAAAGGGTTTTAATATAAATTCATGGTATATCTAAAGAAGTTTACCTCTAGTGAACTATGCTTCTGGTTTCCTTGAACCGAAGAGATCTAATAATCTATCACATTCCATGGGCAATGATATTTCCTAGTTGCATTAATTTTGTGATCTGGGGGACTCATAAAAGCTATAGAAGGATCTGTGAGATGTCACTCTTTTCTCTAGCGACTTTGTGAACAAAGGAATACATCTTTTAATTGTGATGGGTATCTAGACAATGCTGGGAATTTTCTTAAACATCAGGTGGCAAAGTGATGCCACAGACCGTAAAGATATTGTTTGTAGAGCAGCAGGCCCAAAGAATATCCAGAAAGTTGAAGCAGATATGGAGGACACTCCATTGTGCATATTTTGGACTTCATGGTTGGAAAGGACCAAAGCTTTCTTTGAAGGGCATAGGGATCACGTTTAGAATTAAGAATAGATGTATTCATAATCTATATTATTTGGTGTAAATGCAATTCTCTGGTGTATCTGCATCAGTTTTTCGATTTCGTGGATTTGTTAGGAGGGTTGTCCAGTGTGTGCCTGTTCTGGTATGTTTTGCTTTGTACTTGCCTTTACCTTCTTTGCACCTTATCAATAAACTTTTGCCTCTTTTTGTTTTATAACAATTTAATTCTGAAGAAACAATATATAGAAATAAATACTGTAGGGAGGTGCTCAGGATTCTCTAGAAAGAAATTATCTATATGGCGCCCTATTATTCCTCGAGGAATGGTATATTTTGGTGGTCAGAATCACGAAGCACAATGTATCATAGGTTGATAGTATATCTTTTTGGATGCCTCAGCCTCCTTCAGGCTTTGTGTCCGCGGGTTGTATAGCCTGAAAAGGAGCACCAAATCAATCTGATTTTGGTTCCTTAAGATGCACCCGCAGTGATATGGTTCCTGGTGATCAATTTTTGGAACAAAGTATTTGGGATACATTTGATGCCAAATTCATGAAGAAGCCCTTTAGTTTATGAGTTATTGCATATGAGTTAGGACATTTCGAAGTGGTCTCAAGAAGTCTCCAAAGAGGCTTGCTGATCGAGATATGGCTAGTGGTCTAGGTGATATGGTGGTTGACACAGAAATCTGAACATTCTCTGCAGCCCCTTTTTGATGAATATGGTGGCCTGGTAAACAATTTATGCTTTCCAATAGCTTTAATTTCTATTTTATGCTGCACAAATCTAATTTCAAAATTTGTTACATTAGGTGTCTTTTGATAGGATAAACTGCAACTGTTTGAAGATACTTCTACTAGGTTATATAGACGCATGCAACCTCCAAAACGTTTTCAGTTCTACTTGCATTACTAGATGGTTCTCATATATTGCATCTCCTTGTTATAATATCAAGAATACATATATGATCGCCTTTGATATAGTAGCATGTAAATTTTCCAATTTCCTGACTTAAATTTTTGGTTGAGCTGTCAGAATCAGTTTTTTGGGGTAACTAACTTGATTCAAGTACTAAACCAGCAAGTAGGTACAAAGTATGCCCCAGCGTTGGACAAACAAGCTCCAAACACTGTGATTGAAAAGAGCAAAATTACATCAAGAACTCTAATCTCAAAAATATTACCCTAAAGATAGTAATTAAGCATGTCTAGACTCTAGTCCAGAATGCAAACTAGGAAATAGAGAGCCCCTGCAGTGAATTGCTTGAGTAGCCAGTCTTATGAGTATTTCAGGGCTTCTACTTTTCATCTGAAACAGTCTTAAGTTCTTCTTGTGCCACACCAAGTAAAGATAACATGTAACGGATAATCTGTAAAGAGCAGCTTGTACTGAGTTGCCTTTGGCATGAGCAATAGCCCACATCATTTCATCCTTCCATTCCACAGATGATCTTTGAATGCCTAACCATAAGAGATTCATCCCAGATAGGTCATCAAAGAGATTCTTCCCAGATAGTTGCTAAGTAATGACATTTGAAGAATAAATGATCCAGACTCTCATCATTGTTGGTTGCAAAGGGATAAGACAGGTCATGTGTAGGACTCCATTTTGCTAATCTGTCTCTAGTCAGAAACCTTTTCCATACAGCCAAATACAGTATAAACTTCTCTCTAGGGGCTCCATGGTTTTTAGTAATCTCCTCCATCTACCCTTGTATAGTCACCTCAATTTACAATCGACCGCATTTGTGCTGAATTTAGTCCTGAGGGTGACATCCTGATCCTCATAGCCAGCTATTTCCAGTTTTCTTTTGGTATTGAGGATCTTCTTAATTGTCCATGATGCTCGACTATCATTCACATCCCAAACACTTCCACCTTTGATTTAGTATGCATGGACCAGTTGGATCCATATCATGTCCTTTTTCAAGCACAGATTCCAGAAATGTTCACTAATAGCAGTTCAATTCCAATCAGTTATGTCAAATAAGCCAAGGGCTCCAGCAGTTTCCAGCTTATTTTGAGAAGTTTCTCTTATCAAAAGTGCTTTTCAATAAAGTGCCTTGGGAGGTACCCAAAGTGTGGTCTAGTGGTCAAGAAGTGGTTAAGAGTCATGAGGTCTCAGGTTTAACTCTCAATGGAGACAAAAGCACCAGGTGATTCTTGTCATCTGCCTTGGTAGATAGAGTAACCTGGTACCTGATGCTGGTGGGATGTGACTGGTATCCTGTAGAACTAGTCAAGGTGAGCGAAAGCTGGTCCGGACACCATGGTCTAAAAGAAAGTGCTTCGGGAGAGTCGCAATTTGTGATTACTGTCAAACTACAAAAAAGGATATGCATATAAGTTGTCAACTATTTTTGATATGGGTATTCTTGTCCTAAATAAATTCGAAAGTACTTATTTTTAGGAGATGCTACATTTTTCTGCCGATGCTTCAAACTGAAACAGAACTTCTGCTACTATTCAAAAACACTTATTTATAGTGAAACTATAAGAAGTGCTTTTATTGAAAAATAAGCACTTCTCATCTTTCTCAGTCTTGGCCAAACAGGTTATGAATGCTTCTACGTGCTTTTTGTTACTCTGGATTACGTTGATACTTGACAGAGTATATGCATTATCAATTTACCTCTTACTGTTCTACCCAATTTGCAGATGGTTCTTCTGTGTAATGTGTCTTTCAGTGACATAACTTTCAATTTACATCAAAGGTCTAACTGTCTGAGTTCCAGCATAACCTTTTCCTTGGCTGCTAGATCATACAATGATAAGTATGACTCTCGGGAGCCTCTTTTGGAGCCGATTGACAGATTATTGAAGTTTTTCTTCAATTGGCTTTTGTAAATATCCCAGCGCTTCTTTCATTGTAATGTAACAGTTCTACTAATCAGTAATCCTTGCTTTGGAAACTAATTTTAGGACCAACCATGAACATCGTGTGAAATGTTCTCTTCCTCGTCATGTTTCTTGTATGAAATCGATATATTACTTGATCATGGAACCACTGATTGATTATATGCAAGTTATTTGCCTTCATTGAATTATTTATTTCGTAACATAGATTAACTTCAGGTGCACTTCAGTAACCTTCTTTTCAGCCTTGTTATTTTTTATCACAACTATGGACTGGAACTGCAACTTGTTTCAATCTTGCCATTATATTTTGATTTGTGTCTGTATTAGAAGCACAGAACCTTTAGTCAAATCAGTCCTATTTTGAATTTTGTGACTGTTTTTCTTAGCTGCTTCTTTAGTCAAATCAATCTTTGCTTTGTGGGATGTCTACTTATCAGTGAATATGACTCCGAAATGCTAGAGAATACAATAAACCCCTACCCTCTACTGGATGTCAATGTCGGGGCTCAACAACGATGAGGAGGCAGCTCCTAACTTGTGGTATCGTCGTGGGTTGCACTTATGCTCAGACTCTAGGAAAGAAGACAACAACTGACAGGTATCATCAGCCTCCCTCCATACTAGTCTTTGAGAAAACATGTATTGAAATCATATATCATAAGTTATACTATGATTTGTCAAGATATCATGTTCATGCTTTGTACTCCTATTTTGATCACATTTGAATGGTTCTTTGGAATCATAAGCCATATACACAATCATATTCTTTTATCAGTACATATATTGCCACACGTACATCATGATGTTCGATCACCTGCCTGGTCGATTAGGGAATATATCTTTTCTCAATAATGAATAAGAACAAAAATCATTGCTAGCAAGCCCCAAATACAAGCAGACTAACAACTTTTGTCTCATTGTAGTGTACTAGTAGAGGAAGAAGAACGATAAATTGTATGTATTTTATACGTTGGGTTTATGTTATTTGTATGACCAATATATGAGTGGACATAAAGTGACAAAACACCACACGCAAAATACATACATACATTTTTATTTATTTTTAAATTTTGTATTATCAATTTTATGTTTTTACTCCAATTTTATATCTTACAGATAAAAATTTCAAAATCCATATGCTCAGATATTTCAAAACCGTATGTATACCATCACAGCCGAACAAATTTGGTATAGCATATAATATTTGTATCATTTCACTTGAGTTATCTGAAGGAAAAAATCCAATAAGTTTAGGGATCTGTTATGAGTTCGACCTTCATTTAAAATCTATTTTTTCTTGCCTTTTTAGATGTGAAGTCATTAATTAATTATTGTTTTCTAATCAATTTGTTTTAGTATTTCCTTTTCAATTTGATAATATAGCTAATACATTCAATCTCACATTGTTGATCTTAGATAAGATTTTACTAGTTTTAGTTTCGAAAACTTCTTCCGGCCGAGGTAATAGTTACAGGAATTGTTAACATTATTCTATAAGCAATATCCACACATTAAGAAAAGAATCAAGTCTTTTTATTTGATTTGAGTATGTCCATTAAATTATTATCTTCTACTTGTTTTATTTCTCTTAATAATAACTAAAACGAGAATATATATACTTACTAACTAAGGATATCAACAATAAAAAATATATATACTTACTAAATAAGTTGATATAATAATATTGAAATAGTCTTGCGTTGCTTCAATAATGATTGCTAATTGCACTTCTTAAGATTTTGAAGAAAACACTTAAAAGCAAATTTTGTTCTTTTTTGACTTGTAAGCAACAATAAATCATTTTTTTAGGAGAGAGTTTAACATTGAGAATAAAAATAATAAAATAGAGGATAAAAAAGATGAGTGTAAGGTAATTAATAATATAAGGTTAAAATTTTTGGAGATAAATAAGAAAACATATTTCCCGCTTAAGGAAATTATTTTCATAAAATATTTCATTCCTTTAGAAAAGCGGGGAAAACTAACGGCTATTTCAAATGTAAGAAAATTATACATATTACTTTTCTTTTATTTTGTTACTAAAAAAATGAAAAAGAAGATTTCTTTCATAATTAAAGGATATTTCAAGTAGAAGACTGACCTATTGTTTCACATTTGAATTTCTCTTACATTCTACGTTCCCGAAATGGATCCTATCAAATATTTCACATTTTCTATGATTATCTCTATTTCAGGTATTCGGGGAATCCTCCTTAATAGACGAAATATCCTATTATGTCAATGCCAATTGAATCAATGTTGTTAGTTGTGAATTCGAACTTTTTGGTATTTTCTGTTTCTTCGGATAATATGATGGGTCAATCATTTGCTTCATTGGTTCCAACGGTGGCAGCTGCGGAATCTGCTATTGGGTTAGCTATTTTCGTTATTACTTTCCAAGTCCGAGGGACTATTGCTGTAGAATCTATTAATAGCATTCAAGGTTAAAGATGACTCCTAGAGAGTTACCAAAATACGAAGTTCTCTTCTCCTTTCTTTCTCTTCTTTCTTTTTGATACTTCGTTGGCAGGGTCAGGGCCTTTCTCGCTGGGCGAACGCATCCGATTCTAAAGTCCTTTCTTATTCTTAAACCACTTCGCGTTCAGTTGCTGAAAGATAGAGATCAGGCTTTCTAAATGTAAGAGAAATTCAAATGTGAAACAATAGGTCAGCTCTTCTACTTGAAATATCCTTTAATTCTGGAAGAAATCTTCTTTTTTATTTTTTTTAGTAACAAAATAAAAGAAAAGTAATATGTATAATTTTCTTACATGTTTTTTTTTAAATAAAAATTTAAACATACATATAATTTTTAAGTAATATGTATAAGTATATTTTAAAAAATTGGGCCCCCAAAGATATAGGGCCCCAAACGATGACTTTAGTGGCCTAGTGGTTAAGACGATCTTGTACGAACCTCGCCTACTCTCCAATCTCACTCGCATCTCTCCCTATTTTTGTATAATTGATAGCAAAAATACATGTATCTAAATGTAAGCTACATAGAAGACTCTTAATTAGTGATAAGATAGATACGTAATAATTTAAAAATATAAATAATAATAAAACTAATACATATGGTAGTATAATATATCTAATTATTTAATTCTATCTAAATGAATTCTCATGACTTCCTATTTTTTTTCCGTATAAAATAATTAAATACTATTGTTAAATTAATTTAATTAAAATATCTATGAAAATGACAATATATTATATAACGTGAAAATTATGATTATTTAGTACGGTATCATTATGAGTGATGAACCAACAGTAGTTTATTATTATTTATCTTTACACACCACATGTAAACTTAACCATAGCACCTAATATTTCTATTTTTCTTTGTTCGAATGTACCTCATTCCCTACTCCTCAAAAAATCTTATCCGTTTTTTCCTTCTTTTTTTTTTTTTGGTTTTTATTCGAGATTCGAGATTTCATATTCATAATAAAATTCGATTAAATTTGAATTCGCGTAAAAAATTTGACTCATGTTGGGATAAACCGTTCCTGTAATTTCATATCGAGAACTCAAATCCGAGACCTCTTAATTAAGGGTGAATAAGTATTTATCATTCTAGCACACTGTCTCTTATGATTTTGTAAAGAAAAAAGTCATACCATTTTCCTCCTCAATATTATTAAACATAATCCTTCATATATAAATTGATTAATTAAAAGAAGAAGTTGTATACATCAATTATTTGGAGTTCAATTAAAATATTAGATAGCTAGTCAAGTTATAACTGTAATAAAATAAACGATATTTGGTTCACTAAGTTTATGACGTGCCTCTATTAATAAAAAAATCACATGTATCTGTTTTTTTAATCAATTATATCTAAGAAAATTAAAAAAAGATAAAGACCTATCTTTAAAAAAATCAACCAACCGAGGTGCGTTGTGTGTATTGATTAAACAAAGAATAACATTATGAATGTGTTCGGTACTGAGAAAAATATTTTTAAAAAAAATATGTGTTTGTTTTGTTTGATACGTAAATAAATAAAAATTATTCTAAAAATATTTAAATTGAGATAAATACTATAGATATGGGGTGAAGAATTTTTTCGGAAGTAGAACAGACACAATTAATATAGAATATCATTAGTATAACCTATTTTCTTACTTTCATTAGAGAAAACCATTTTTTCATTTTCTAATTTATTTTAAAAAAATATTTAATCAATAAAACATAAAAAAATTAAAAATATTTTCTCACACATCGATTACACCATAAATATAATGAAACTAGACGAAAACCTCTTTAAAAAGTTGACTTTGAAAGGGAAGACCGAATAATAATTAACCTCAAAGTCTTAATTATTTGATTTGGTCTTTGGCCAATGGCAAGTCTTAATTAGTACTGTACTACAGTTTTATTTTTATGAAATGACATTTGTACTTTCTATTTTGAAATGACGAAGGTAACAAAAATTCAAAATTCACTCAAATAAAAATTTTAGAAGCCACAACAATGGTGTTCGAAAGTTTATATTGAAGTTCCAATTAAATTTGAATCGCGTAACATAAAACCTATTCAGGGATATTGATTTTTCAACGTACAACTTTTTTCTCTTTTTTTGTCCCATATTCTTTGATTTTTAAGTGGTTAATTATTAGTATGCTAATAACGTTGTTATATCTTTTTCAAGTATGTGAGATAAAATACTTTATCATAGAATTTTATTAGTTAATTAAGAAGACTTTGGAGTTCCTTATTTGATATTTTATCCCCTACTTAATTAAGGTAATAAATAGCAGGTTGAGGTATTACTTCAGTGAGGTTACTTGGCAACAAATTATTCCTTAAATTATATTTTTATAAAAATCATATTTAATTATGAATAAACTTCACATTGATCGATCTTTTTTTATGTGTCCTATTTTTCTTTTTTAATAATATGCATCACATCGATCGATCATTAATGTGCTAACAAGTTATATTATTTCCTTCTATTGTAATTTGTTTTTCTTTATCCTCATCATTTTACACGATATTTTTAAGATTTTTAATTAAAATTTAATTAAATAACATTTTGATATAATTTACACATTTTTAATTTTAAATAATTAATTCTAAAAGTCTTTTATTTATTTTAAACTTTATCTGGAGTCAAATAAAAACAAAAAAATTAAATCAAATAGCGTAAATTATTGAGAAATTTTCGTAAGTAGCCACTATTCTTAACTTAGTTATGCTCCATAGCTATAGTTTGCATATTTACAGGTTGTAACTATAGTTTAAACTACCATATAATTCGCAGGTGAATTGTATAATTCACGGGTACGTTTGTATAATTGAGTCATTTTTGTATTAACTTGAAATAATAAAGTTACGCAAACACAAACATCTGAACTTTAAACAATTATACAAATTATATTATGTTAAATTACATTATACAAAAATTACACAAATTATTATATTATACAAATTCGAGACCCCAGCCCACGTAACTAAATATTGATCGCGAGTGATAATTATCTAAAACTATAAATATAATGACTAATATAATTAAAATAATATATGTTTGTTTAAACATATAATTTTCCCTAAATTATATGATTGAGATAGAAAGTTTGCATTCGACTTTTATCTATTAAAATATATGGGGTAGTAGTTGTTTAGCGTATAGGCTTCTTGGATAATGATTAGTACATACATCCATGTCTTAAATATTATATATGTTAAACATCTCTTATATATATAGGCCACTTTTGCCTTATCTGATTCCTATACAAAGCTCCAAAAATATATATAGCATTGAACATGAAGGTAAGTTGAAAAAAAAAAGGTTAAATATTGCTAGAATTAATTGTTTGTTTTTGTTTTATTTTTTTGTCTATGGCTAATCTAAGGTCAATTTGTTATACAGAAAAAAGTTGTGATTGATATCCCAGTCAGCAGTGATAGGTGCATATCAAAGGCAATGCAGATGGCTGTAACTATATGTGGTTGGTTTTTTTTCTTTTTTCTTTTAATTAAATCCCTAAATTAAGTTTGGATATTCGATAATCAAAGTCTTTAAATTTGAAATGATTTCATGTATTTTGTTTGTATGGAATCCAAAAATCATCAAAAAGTCAAACTAACTTTTGATATGAGCTTTTATCGATTTATTCATCTGATCATAAATTAAAGTCATTTTTATTTTGCAACATATTCTTCAATAGTATTCATTCTAATTCTTTTATTTTCATGTAAACATCATTTCCTTCTTGATTAGTAGATTTAGCAATATTATTGACCGGTCAATTTCATAATGAATACTTTTTTATCTACTTTTAATTATTGAAAGTTTTTTTTATTACGGACCCAAACTATAAAAATTTTAATTAACAATTTATGATATATTTTTTAAACATATTGATATGCGAAAATTTGCAATTTATAGTACTTCTCGTATTGCTTTTGAATATTTAATTTTTTATTCGAAGTATCAAATTAATGTAATCTAATTTAATTTTGAAAATTAATCATATTGACTTTCAAAAAACTCAACATAACAACAAAAAGTGGACGGAGGGAGTACTTTTTTATTCGTGACACATTTTTCATTTTTGTCTGTTTAAACATAGCTTTTAACTTTAAAATTCTCTCCTTTTATCATAAATTCAAACGTATTCAAAGATTTTGTGTCTAATCAAACGATGCAGGTGTTACGTCGGTGAATGTAGATAAGGGAAAAGGCCATTTGATTGTGATAGGAGAAGGGGTTGATTCATTTGCATTGATGAAGTGCATAAAGAGGAGGTTTAGGTGTGCTAACATTGTGAGTGTTGAAGAAGTGAAACCTCCCAATCCTGAAGAAGAAGCAAAGAAGAAGAAGGAAGCAGAAGAAAAGAAGAAAAAGGAAGAAGAAGCAAAGAAGAAAAAAGAATGCAAAGAAGAAAAAGAAAAGTGTTGCAAATCATGTTGTAATTGTTGTCCACCATATTGTCCACCATCTTGCCCACCATATTGTCCACCAAACCCTCCATGTGTACAATATTATCCTGTATGCCAACCTGTTTATGATAATTATAATCCATCTTGCTCTATTTTTTGATTCCTCAAATAAAATGGAATTTTTGTTTCAACCTAATACAAAGGATGCTCAACTATATTGCATTTACATGCAAGGGCATTTTTACTATCCTATACTTTCGATATAACAAAGCTTGCACTGTCTTTTTATATTAGAACACAACATGTCAATGGTAATGAAGATAAGATGTATCTAAGGGTCATCTAGAGAATGCAGTCAATGTTGAGTATCCCTTGTGAAGTTTGTTATATTATGTAGAAAACCATTTTTCAGTTTTTAAGATATTTATTTTTCCGTAGAAAATATTTTTCAATTTTTTTTATTAAATTAAACATGAGAAAAATTGGAAAAATATTATTTTGAATATGAAAGCAATAAAACTATTTAGATATTCTTTTCGTCTCAATTTATTTGACACTCAATTAGAATTTTGAGTCTACAAAATCTATCTTTGATCAAAAAAAATTTATATGCATTTTAAAATGTTAATTGTTGTGATTTATAGTACTTTTAACTTTATTTTCAAATATATAAATTATATATAAAAAAAAAGTTAAAATTTCTATATCGAAATTCACAATCAAAATTTACAAAGTAATGGAACTTAATTTTTTTAAAAAACTTTATCTAGCTGCTAAAAAAAATCTCACTTTTTTTCACGATCTATTTGTCAACTAACTTTTTCTTGGTCACTTTCCATCCCTCTTTTTTTTCAAAGGAAGACCAACTATGGTTTAATGTAATCACTAACACTATGTTTGAATTGTTATTATAATAGTTTATATTATTAAAAACTTAAAGTAATGAATTATTTGTGTTACTTCATCAGTAACACATAAAATATCAACATACATGCATCTCAACTATATATATGCGAATTATATTCATGGAATTTGAAAAGAAATATAAAATGTTCGTTCTACTCGATGATAGATACCCACCCACCCCACACACACATTTTCCAATGTATAATATTCTTTCCTTGCTTGACTTTCCCCAACTATGATTTATGTCAATATCATGGTTGTTAGTTTTTCCAATGAAACTCAAGAATGTTTAATAGGTCATACTTCCAAATATTTCTAACTACTTCATTATAATTCCCCATATGAATATTTAACAATTTCAA
>NC_028648.1:6450200-6548746 GCF_001406875.1 Solanum pennellii
GGGGGGGGGGGTTGTAGGGGTAGGGGGTGCCTTTCTTTAATGTATATTTTATACTTTTAATGATTAGCAGCTCCAACACGATTCTTGCCTCAGAAGAGGAATATTAACATATATATTCCCATTTTTTAAGGGTTAGTTACAATAAATATTCCTATAATATGATTTAATTTTGGATATTCTTTTATGTATTTTAAAATCAGATATTTACACCCCTTATATGACTGAAAAATCATTTACACCCCAAAATTTTGGTTTAAAAACAAACTCCCTCCTCAACTTTGAGAGACAATCATTTTTCCCCACTATCCTATGCAAAATCTGTTTTTACCTTTGTCATTTTTAATCCTCCATCTTTCTAACATTCTCTTTATATTATATAATATTATATCTTATTTTTTAACCATTCTATGTATAGATTTTTATTTAAGTTCATTATAAGTAGAATACCCTTTTATAAGTTTAACCATTACTAATCCATTTCTTACACTCACAGGCTGTTTAATTATCTAGTGCTTTATCATTATATTTCCTTCGTCCCATTTTATGTGACACAATTTTGTTTTTGGTCAGTCCAAAAAAGAATGTCACATTTCCTTATATGATAAGTATATAAAGGTACAATTCATTTTTTACCCTTGTTGATCCCACTTAATTAAATTATACTACTCTAATACATTTATGAGGAGAGAGAAAAGTAAATTTACTTTTTTGAATGACTATTTGGTAAACATTTCAAAGTCTTCTTTATTTCTTAAACTCCGTGCCCGGTCAAATATTGCCACATAAAATGAGACAGAGGGAATAATTTTTTATTTTGATTTTCCACACAATATCTGGAGTTCACATTAAAGCTTTGATTAAATCAGAATTGCACATTGCAAAGCCCATCCGAAGACATCCGATAAAATTAGAATGATACATAAAAGATTAGTGCGCAAAATGACACACACAAATTGAAAAAATCATCCTAGTACTTATTAGACATCCCATACATATCCACTACAATCCAACACAACTATATCACTGATTAACGACAATCATTTATCTACCACAAATTGTACACGTACATAAAACTCAAATATAGGTTAAACAAGGGCTCCTCTCTAGCATATCCTAGTTACGATCCACTAAACAAGCGAATCACCCAAGAATACCATAATGACTAGGGTGTATACACTATGATGGGGTTTCAATAAAATAGGCAATAATTAATCTCTGTTTGTGTGTGTATTTTATTTATTTATTTATTTTAAAAAAAAAACATTGCCTGCATTGATCTTGAAGTGCAAAAAGTTACAAGTTGAGTTTGACATCTCAAACTCTACGCAAGATCATTGAGAAGAGGGTATTATATTTGTACTGCTACTCCTATCCATAAAAGGTCCTAATGGCCGATAAATCTAAGGGACGGAAAACCCCACTTGTCCATATTAGTGAGCCCTTTAATTTAGTAGAGTGAATCTCAAATTGATATTCTTGGTGCTTATGCCTAGTGGTACTGCAAAATAAAACACATTTTTTCTTAGCAAAGTCCACAAGACAAAACAAATGACCCTCCATGTAATAAAAGACATCTTGAAAGGTATGTTTTGGTGCCACACTCTACTGTCCGTGTTGTTTGGAATCCTTTCTTGTCTCAGCTCCCTCAATGCAGATCCTATAGTGAACTTTCCCGTGAGTGAAAGTGTCCATATAGGCTTGTCCTCCTTGTTACAAAAGGCAATAGGATTGTGTTTGATTAAAGATGTCACACCTCTTTTATTTTTTACAATTGTTGAGGATTTGACGGGTTTTAAAAAAATATATTTTTATTTTTTTGTAGAATCGCCACTTGGAATTGAGTTTTTTAGGTGTTTCAAGTCACCAGATAGTTCTTAGTTTAAAATTAAAACAAAAAACTTTTTTTTTTAATTTTGGTGTACGAAAAACAGAGATGAGGCACCCCCAAGTCCCGTGGTTCTAGTACGATCGCTTTATTAACTTATATTTGACTAAAATAATTTATTTATTTATTTTGGATAAAAGGGAAAAAATTGTATTAATTACTATTTTAAAAAAAATTGATTGGCCTAAGAGCGTAACCGCACACAACACCCTTTTTTTAGAAAAGAATACACACCAAGGATCGTAACCGAACACATAATGGTATTTGAAGTTTTATTTTATTTTTTAAAGAAAAAAAACACAATAATTAATTACTCAATTTTTTTAAAAAAATAATGATAAAAATGAATAAAAGAAAATGGTGCAACATATAGACCAAGAAATGATTAGTATTTATTTATTTATTATTATTAAAAAATTTCTAGCATTTATATTTATTGTTTTTTACCAAAAGAAAAAAAAATAGACAATTAAGTTTTACTACTAGACAATGACAACAAAAGAAGAAAAATAAAAATTTTTTTTTACAAAATTACAATTAAACACTTTTTTAAACTAATGATATACTAGTTAATTTCTTTTTTTTTTTGTTATATTGATAAAAATTTAGAAAATAACCAATTTGGTAAAAAATTTTTTTTTATATAAAATAACACTCCTTGACTTATTTGATAGAAGATTGCAAAATAACAAATTTTCTAATTGTTAGATTATTAAGTCAAATTTGTATTTTTACTTTAATAGTCAATTCAAATATTTATTTTAGAGAATTTTATTTTTATTTTATTTTTTTGCAAAAAAACTCATATTTACATACTTTTTTTGTTGCAGAAATAACCAGATTTACATTTTTTTGCAGAAATAACCAGATTTACATTTTTCTTTTGTTGCAAAAATGATCAGATTAAATCCTTTTGCAAAAATGACTAGTTTTACATTTTTAATTTTATTTTTTTTTCATAAGTTCGTTTTTACAAAAAGAAAGTTACCAAAAACCTAAAAAATTGTGATTGTTATATTTTATTTATTTACTTTTTTTTTACTTACTAAAGCTAACATTTAAACTATATATGATTAATAATATATATGTACATCATAATAAACAAAATCATATGAGAAACACTATAGAATAAACTAATAAAAATATACAAGCTAAGCAACATAAGGATAAACATAATCATAATAAACTTAGCAAAAAAATCAACAATTTTTCAAAAAAAAAAAAGAAAAAGAACATAAACATTAATTTTAGATTACATTGAAATGTAAAAAGAAATATCTCGAGTTGATGACAAGCAAATAATAGAAGCAAATTCAATTGAATTTCCAAGACAACCCAAGAGAAATATCTTTTTTTTTTTAAGAAGAAGAATTTTTTTTTTAAGTTTTTTTTTCTTGCAATTTTCTTTCTATCTTTCTCTCTTCTTTTTTTTTTAAATGGAACAAAGAAGGGGGTTTAAATAGGTGTTCAACATTAAACCTCCAACTTTTCTTAAAAACTTAAGAGTTAATGCATGCATTGTACTCTTTGTTTTCCCAAGGTACCACCCAAGATGGCCAATGAATTTTTTTATTTTTTATTTTTAAGAAAAATCAAATTAATTGAATGATTCATTTGTCCTTTTAGATGACCCATTTACTTTAGAATAAATTAGCAATTAAGTCACAATTATTAACATAATTATTCAAAATAACAACAATTTAAAATATTTATTTAAATTGGCAGAATGACAATATTTTTATAAAATAATATTTTAATATATTTTAGTATTTAAAATTAATTTTATTTATGAAAAGAGTCATTATTGGACAAAAATACACACTAACCGTTATAAATTGGAAAAAAAAATACAATTTACTTTTTTTATTAGTAGTCAACTTTCTTCCTCACATTTCATGTTTCCTCACCATGTCTCAGCTTTCAAGTTTAGATTCCTTCAAGGTGCTAAATTGTTGCTCACCAAGAAATTCTTTATTGTTAAACTAAAATTATTTATTACTTCAAGCAGTTTCTCGATTGGCAAGGTAATTTTCATCATTCGAAATTAGTTTTTGATTTGATGTTTAAAGCACCGATTATACACATTATGGATTTTTAGTCAAATTTTTTAATTTTCATTTGAATTTTTTAATATATTCATCATATATTTATAATTTTCAATTTTTTTTGTGATTCTCTTATAATTTTTTCAGATTTGTAGATTTTAGAATTTCGTATATATGATTATTTTGTTTAATGTTGAGTACATTTTAATATTTTGAATACATTTTTTTAATATGATGTTGAATACATTTATATCATAATACAAAATACAATATAAAAACTAGAATGAATACAATACAAATAATATATCTATTAGAATGAATACAACTTAGGAAAGGAAACATAATTTTAAAGAGAAAAATAAAATATACAATAAAAAAATAAAATGAATACAAATATGTTTCTTAAATAACTACAAAATCATTTGACATGCCTATTGGAATGAATACGAACTAATAAAGAAATACAAATTTAATCATACAAAATACAACATGAAAGCTAGAATGAATATAACTAATACAGATGACATACATATTGGAATGAATACTATTTAAGAAACGACACAAAATTCTGGTAAATAAAATAAATACATCGTGAGAAAAATATATCAAATAACATATGAAAATACAACATGAAAACTAGAATGAATACAAATACAAATGACACACATATTGGAATGATACAGTTTAAGAAAGGATACAAAAATATGGTAAATAAAATAAATACACTATGAGAAAAGGTGTTCAAATTTGTAAATTTCAAAAAAATATTTTTTTTAATAGATAAAACTCTAAGATTTTCATAACAATAACTAATTTTGAAAGATAATGACAAAAAATGGCCTTTATGAAGAAGGAAGAGACCACCTATTTTACGTCTTGTAAAATCTTTTGTAAAGAAAGTAAGAAAGATTTTTAGCAACTTAATATAATTTGAAATATCGTCCCTTAATTTTCTCTAGTTTATCATTTCTTAATTATATTATGTTAAATTAAATAAAGAAAAAAAATACATAAATCAACTCATAACAAATTAAAATATTGTCATTTTTAATAAATATTGAAAGTTTGCTATGGAATCCTATTAAATGTCAAAATATTGTTGTTTTGNTTAATTGAATATAGTTATATGGGTCATCAGAAAATAATAGGCCCAAATGTCATTTAGATGACCATTTCTTTTATTCATTGTTTGAATAATAGTTAATGGGTCATCTAAAAATAAAAGACCCAAATGTCATGTAGATGACCTATTTCTTTTATTCATTGTTTGAATAATAGCTGATGGGCCATATGAAAAAAAATCTAAAATAGGCCCAAATGTTGACCCATTTCATCAAGACCCAAACAAATTGACCCACTAACACAAAATCTGAACATCTAAACAATTTTAAAGATCAAACACAACAAAATAATGCAAAAAGAAAGTAATAATAATAATAATAATAATAAACATAAAACGAAATAAAAAAATAATAATAATACTTCAAGCAACAACATCAACATGATAAACTTAAAGAACATTAATAACACAAATCTGACATCAAACGACTTATATGGTCAAACGAAAAATGATAATGATGAATTTGGATAAAGATTGAGAGGGGGGAAAGATTGACATAACTTCCGGGTAAATGAAGGTCGCCGGAAAACTTTGCTGGAAAATTTTTGACGGATTTTGAACTTAAAGTTTATATCAAATGATAGCCCTTTGAAGAGCTCTACACATTTATGTAAAGGGTTTGGGATGGAAATGACCGGAACTTTATAAATCTAAGGAAAAAAGTAAAAATTCATATTTGGTTTTCCTTAGATCTACGGAGTTTGACTATAGATATAGATGAAAGGTTTGTAGATTTAGGTAGAGGAGGGTGAAAGAAAAAGATGACAAAATTTTAAAGATTTTTTCGGCCAAAAAGGTGGTGGCCACCGGGCAGTGGTGGCGACAGCGGTGGCCGGCTGGCGGCATGGTAGTAAGGGGAGGAAGAAAAATTAAAAAAAAATCTAAAATAAAAAAAATGCTAATTTTTTGAAGTTTTGTATTTTTGTTTGGGTCCAATAATAGCCCTTGGATCAAAATATTATGAATGTTTGAGATTCAATCTTGACCATTTCTATTGACCGGGTCAAAATTAATTGGGCCATCAGTATTGATCTAAATCAGCCCAATTTAAACAAAATTGGGTCATTTGAGCCAATAAAATAATAAAAACAAATAAAAATAAAATTCCTTACTAAAATATTATAGGAGTAAAATAAACACGTCAAAATCAGGTGTTCACAGCATGCCCCTCTTTGCTTGGAAACATGAAGAATTTTCAAGCAAAGAAAGTGAATGAAGTGGCTAATTTTTGACTGTTTCAAACTCCGATGAAGCCATTTTGGAAAATATGACCGAACCTTGCTTCAGAGGTTGCCTACATATCCTTGATTAAAAGGAAATCATATTAGTGTAATTCGAGAAACTTTGATAGCCGAAACTATCAGAAACGGTGGCCAAAAGATTGCTTCATATTGCTTGTCATCATCTACTGCCTATAGTTACAAAGAAATGAGATAGAGAGCTATGTCTCTCTACATTATAAATGTTACAAGATCCCTAATTGATGTATCTTCTTAGGATATTGTCAAGATCTTTCACTTGCTCTGTGCATTATTTTTGAGATCGATCTTCATGCTGTATTGACGGCGGGTGGATCATTCTTAAGTGCATGTTTTAACTTGAGTTGGTTGTTGAAACTCAAAACTCAAGATCACAAAATGAAGAACCCATGAAGAATATGTTTCCTTTAGAAAAGAAGAAAACAAATGAGAATCCTAAACTAGGAAGTATAACCCTAGAATGAATAGGTTAAGTGAGGCATGTTGCCCTGAGAGTTCCAAATAAGACGCATTGTCCTAAGATTGGATGTATCCCCAAAATGTGAATAGGGTGTGTATAACCTATGAATGTTGGTGCGTATTGCTCCAGATATGCATATGGTGCGTATTTCCCATGAATAGAGAATTGATCTGTATTGCATGTGAATAAGGACTGGTGTGCACAACACATAAATTCAGATTGATGCGTATTGTACGAAATTCAGACAGGTGTGTATTGCACATGAACACAGGATGGTGCGTATTGCCCATGAATAAAGGATGTGTGCTTGTTGCACGAAATTCAGATTGGTGCGTATTGCACGAAATTCAGACAAGTGCATATTGCACATGAATAAAGGATGGTGCGTATTTCCCATGAATAAAGGATGTGCGTATTGCACGGAATTCATATTGATGCGTATTGCACATGAACACATGATGGTGAGTATTGCCCATGAATAAAGGATGTGTGCTTGTAGCACGGAATTCAGATTGATGCGTATTGCATAAAATTCAGACAGGTGCGTATTGCTCATGAACAAATGATGGTGCGTATTGCCCATGAATAAAGGACGTGTGCATATTGCACGAAATTCAAATTGATAGGCAAAAATGCGAGTAGCATGAGATGAAACACCAAACATTTGAAGACTTTGGAGATCTTCCTTTTTGTGATGTTTCCTTTTTGACTTGTAACCCTGCATTTCTTTTTTCTTTCTGTGTTGAGCAAATGAAAGAGAAAATTGTTAGTTTAAAGTGGTGGTTGGTTTGTGGTCTTGGTTCTCCAACGACTTGACCATACTCACGATCAATTTCTCCAACTCTACTACAACTCCTTGGTTAAGCAACCTTTGAAGCTCCCTCTTTGTTAACCAGGGGCCTTGATCTTTTGGTACTACCAAATATCATGGTGCGAGTGATGTCCCAAAGAATGATGACCTTCATGAATTTTCAGTGAAGATCTGAGGTTTTTTTAGTCCTTGCTCAATGGCTTGTCAACTCAGATACTTAACTTTACTTTCGGGAACCTGTAGTAAGCTTTGCACTCTTTACTTTATTTTGTGAAGAGATTGTATTGAAAAGAGAAAAAAAAATATAAAACTTAAGAGTATCAAAGATTGGATCAAGAAGACTATAAACTTAATGAAGGATATTCCTTTAAAAATGAGAAAGAGAACTTATCTGGAGGCATATGTCGACTTTGATTGAACCATGACATGCACTTGGACTTGCCCCTTGATCCGTTTGAGTTTTTTAGTTCTCAAAATCTGAGTCATCGTCAATTGATCTATGTGCCCTTTATGCAGAGGTGTCGAGAAATGATCATCTTTGCAGATTTTATTCATGATGTTCTCTCCCTTTATCTTGAGGTGACAGTAGGATTTTCACCTATAAGATTTTATTATTATTTTTTTCGTCTTATGATGCCTATGAAGATTTTCACCGATAAGACTCTCTCATTTCTTTTTACTTACTTATGGTACCCCCCAAGGGTTTTCACTCATAAGTTTTTTTTTCTTTTTTTTTTTGGATGTTGCCTTAGATGATTAATATCATTTTCAGATTTGATCAAAAAGTCGGTTGCCAGAATAAACAGAATTACAATCTGACATTATTCTATATAAAAAAAAATAAAACAATGCCCCAGTTTTCAGTAAATACTGGAAAAATTATTTTTTTTGATATGATCGAACCCCTAAAGGGTTGCCTACGTATCCTTTCAGAATCAGGTCAAACGTAGTTCAGAATTTTCAATGAGATTTTTTTTTTGAAGAGATGCCTTTGTCCTTTCAACCCCAAACTTGTCGCAGAACCTTAGAATGCATTAGATGTAGTATCTTTTGACTTAATCTGCATTAACAATTATGCCCGTGATTTTTCCTTCCACATCAGTAAGGTGCAGGCTCCTTTGGACAATACTTCATTGATAAGATATGGACCTTGCCACTTTGGGGAAAACTTTTCCTTGACTTCTTCTTGGTGCGGGAGAATGCGCTTTAAGACCAGTTGACCTACTTCAAATTGTCTTAGGTGCACTTTTTTGCTGTACGCACGAGCCATCCTTTGCTGATAAAGCTGACCAAAATAGACAGTCATCAATCATTTCTCGTCTATTAATGGGAGTTGCTCTATACGGGTTTTGACCCATTTAGTATCTTGAATTTCAGCCTCGACAATAATTCGAAGAAATGGAATTTCAACTTTCGTTGGAATCACAGCCTCAGTTCCATACACCAGCAAATAAGGAGTTGCACCAATCGAGGTGCGCACTATTGTGCGATATCCTAAAAGTGCAAAAGGCAGCTTCTCATGCCATTGTCTAGTGCCTTGAACCATCCTTCTGAGAATCTTTTTGATATTCTTGTTGGCTGCCTCCACAGCTCCGTTGGCTTTTGGTCGGTATGGAGTAGAATTGTGGTGCACAATTTTGAACTGCTCGCATACCTCCTTCATCAGATTACTATTGAGGTTTGCAGCATTATCTGTGATGATAGCTCTTGGGATACCAAATCGACAAATAATGTTTGAATGAACAAAATCCACGACCGCCTTCTTAGTGACTGCTTTGAAAGTTATCTCTCTCCACCCATTTGGTGAAGTAATCAATTGCAACCAAAATGAATCGATGTCCATTAGAGGCTTTTGCTTCAATTGGTCCGATTACATCCATTCCCCCATGCAACAAAGGTCCAAGGAGCAGCCATGAGGTGCAACTCTGAATGAAGTGAATGAATGAGATCACCATGGATTTGACATTGATGACATTTTTTCACGAAGTGAAAGCAATCCCTTTCCATGGTAAGCCAATAATACCCCGCCGGGAGTATCTTTTTTGCAAGGACATATCCATTCATGTGTGGTCCACATACCCCAGCGTGCACTTCATTCTTAATTTTCTCGGCCTTTTCAGCATCCATACATCTCAAAAAATTCAGATCCGGAGTTCGTTTATACGAAACATCCCCACTCAAAAAGAAACCATTAGCCAGACGTCTAATAGTTCTTTTTTGGCTTCTGTTGGCATGTTCGGGGCATCTCCCTGTCTTCAAAAAATTCTTGATGTCTGAATATCGTGGCTCACCATCAGGTTCTGCTTCCACTATATTACAATAGCCATGTTGGTCCCGAACTTGAATCTCTAATGGGGTGATGTAAGTGTTTCAAGGATAGGGAAGCATTGAGGCCAAAGTAGCCAAGGCATCGGCCAAATCATTATGAAACCTGGGGATGTATCTAAACTCGATGTACATGAACCTTTTTCTAAGATCTTCCACACGTTGTCTGGATGGAAGGAGCTTGAGGTCTCGAGTTTTCCATTCGCCTTGAGCTTGTCGGATAAGGAAATCAGAATCTCCCAACACAATTAATTCTTGCACACCCAAATCTATTGCCATATTTAGACCCATGATGCAAGCTTCATACTTAGTCTTGTTATTTGTACAAAAGAAACAAAGTCGAGCTGTTGCAGGGTAATGTTGCCCTGTAGGTGATATTAAAATTGCCCCAAACCCTGTGCCTTTTGTGTTGGTTGCTCCATCAAAGTACAATTGCCAGGCTTGATTTCCATTCGAACCTACTTCCTCAATTGTACTTCCTCAATTGAGTTAATCTCTTCATCTGGAAAATATGTATCCAATGGTTCGTAATCACCATCGACTGGGTTCTCTGCCAAAGCTTGGGTTGCAGTGCAAGTGACATATATAATGTCAAATTCAGTGAGCAAAACTTGCCATTTCGCGAGTCTTCCAGTTGACATTGGGCTTCTGAAAGATGTACTTTAAAGGATCCATCCTTGATATGAGGTAAGTTGTGTAGGACAATAAGTAATGCCTTAACTTTTGAGCTACCCAAGTTAGGGCGCAACACGTCCTTTCCAAAAAAGTGTACTTGACCTCATAACTAGTGAATTTCTTGATCAAGTAGTAGATAGCCCGCTCCTTCCTTCATGTAGCATCATGTTGACCGAGAATACACCCAAAGGAATTATTTGTTACTTAAAGATATAGAAAGAGAGGCCTGTCAGGTTCAGGCGGTACCAATACGGGAGGGTTGGACAAATACTCCTTTGATTTTTTCAAAAGCTCGTTGACAATCTTCTGTCCATCTGACAGCAACATCCTTCTTCAGAAGTTTGAAAATGGGCTCACATGTGGTTGTGAGTTGAGCAATAAACCTGTTGATGTAGTTCAACCTACCAAGTAGACTCATGACTTCGGTCTTATTTTTCGGGGATGGTAAATCTCGAATGGCTTTTATTTTGGAGGGATCCAATTCGATTCCCCTTCTCTTGACAATGAAACCCAGAAGTTCTCCAAATGGAACTCCGAATGCACATTTTGCTGGATAAAGCTTGAGGTCATATCTTCGCACTCTTTCCAAGAATTTTCTCAGATCTTGCACATGATCAACTTGTGTTTTAGACTTGATGATTACGTCGTCGACGTATACTTCAATTTCTTTATGCATCATATCATGGAACACGGTGGTCATAGCCCTCATGTAAGTCGCCCCAACATTTTAAAGACCAAATGGCATGATCCTGAAGTAATAAGTTCCCCATGGAGTGGTGAAAGCAGTTTTCTCAGCATCCTCTTCATCCATCAAGATTTGATGATACCCCGCATAACAGTCCACAAAAGATTGCATCTCGTGTTTTGCACAATTATCAACTAGGATGTGGATATTTGGCAATGGAAAGTTGTCTTTTGGACTAGCTTTGTTCAAATCCTGATAGTCAACACAAACGCTTGTCTTTCCATCCTTTTTTGGCATAGGAACAACATTTGCCAACCAAGTAGTGTAACGAATAGCTTGGATCACCTTTGCATTAAGTTGTTTCATTATTTCTTCCTTGATTTTTTCACTCACGTCCGGTTTGAATTTCCTTCTTTTCTGTTGGAAGGATGGAAAATCAGGATAAACGAGAAACTTATGAACCACTAAATCAACACTCAAACCTGGCATGTCATTATAAGACCAAGCAAACACATCTTTGTATTCAAACAAAAGTTGTATTATTGCCTCTCTAATTTCCTGATTTATGTGTAAACTTATTTTTTTTCCTTAACATCCTCAGAACTTCCCAAATTGATTGTCTCAGTTTCACTAAGATTAGGCTTTGGTTTGTGCTCAAACTGTTCCAGTTCCCTATTAATTTCCCTAAAAGCCTCTTCTACATCATAATCCATCTCTTGACTTGGTGATTCACGAATAAACAACTTTTTGAAATAAGGGAGTGAATTCCGCATGCATGTCATGTTATCAAAGCCGACATTTACAGAACTGAAAAATAGAGAAGAAGAATTAAGGGGGGGGGGAGACAAAATTTACTATGAAACTGAAATTTCATTTCATTGACATCAAAAAGGGAAAGAAGGGTTGACAATAACAAAGTACTTTGAACTATTCAGGCCACAACCCTGAGAATAACAAAATACAAAAGAGTAGCAAAACAAAATACCACGACTCCTTCCTTATGGGGAAATGAGTGGCTTCCCAATTGCTTAACTCAACACCTGATCCCACGAGCTGCATATTGGCATGACTCTTACCTTCACCAACTTGGACCATATTTACTTCACAAAACAACTGACTGAGATCCTCAATAACTTCTTCAATGTCTTCAAGAGTAAATGATCTTTCAATTTTGGACCCTGAGGTTTGATAAAAGAATGAGAAATATGGGGAATCGGTTGTGGCAACGACCAAAATCCTTTTGTGGTTCTTAGCCTTATCTCCATTTCTCTTGCTTTGTTTGTATCCGAGGCCACAGGTGCCTTGGTTTCCTAAGAGAGTAATAGGATCCACGATTCCTTGCGAATATACTCCCAAACCTTTATCGGGTTGATAACTATATTTGAGCATCGTCGTTGCTACCATTGAAGCAGAAGAAGAGATACATGATCGGATGATAGATTCTCCTTCTTTAAAGCGATCGACTAATACAACCTCAAAAGACTAGTCAACAACAGAATCACATCCTTCCTTTGCCTCAATGTATGGGACATATGGATATCTGTAAATAGGTGAATCATCTTCCCCATGAACAGTGATTTCCTTATTGTTGTATTCAAACTTAACAACTTGATGTAGAGTTGATTGGACGGCTCGAGCCATGTGGATCCATGGCCTCCCTAGTAGAAAATTATAAGATGTTTCCATATCCATTACTTGGAACACAATCATAAAGACTACTGGCCCAATTGTGATGTTTAACTTTATTTCACCAATGGTATCCCTCCTTGAGACGTCATAAGCTCGCACAAATACATTACTGGGGCGAATTCTGTCAGTGTTAACTTTCAAGCTTTGCAGCGTAGAAAGAGGACATATGTCTACCCCTGACCCTCCATCTATCATGAACCTCTTTACATAGTACTGTAAGATGCAAATATTTGTTGTGTCAAGCTCCCTCCTTTGGCAACTCATCATCAGTGAAAGTGATGACATTTGACTCGAAGACGCGCTTGGTCATATTCTCCAACTGATTTACTGTGGTCTCTTTTGGCACATGTGCTTCATTCAAAACCGTATTCAAAACAAGACGATATTCTTCTGAGTGCAAAAGTAGAGACAACAGTGAAATCTGTGCAGGCGTCTTCTTCAATTGTTCCATGATAGAGTAATCTGGAACCTTAAGCTTTTTTAGAAATTCTACATTTTCTTCCTCAGTAACTTCTTTCTTTAGTGGTACTTGGATATTTTCAGTCATCTTCCCTTTTCTTAATTATTCTGGAGAATAACATCTTCCAGAACGTGTCAAACCCCCCGCTTCATAAACTTCTTCGACAATCTCCTTTCCTCGATAAACCACTGCAGTTTTGTTATTGTTCCAAGGGACAACCTTTGAATCAATTACTAGAAGCTGTTGAACGGGCTTAACAAAAATAGGCTCTTTAAACTTGGTCAAGCAACTTTTGTCATGTTGTGTTAATGAAAAGCCTTTTGATACATACAACTTTGGCATAACTGCTCGAACTTCAATCCCCTTTGAAACCCCCGGGACGCACAAGACTTTGGTGTCAAGATTGACACCTTCCACACTTAGAGATGCAACTGGTTCTAAACTCTTCATTGACTTGTCTTCTTTTCCGATCTTCCTAAACAACTTTCCCATTTTGCTGAGGAGTTTTTACTCTTGATCATGACAAACCATACCCACTAAGTTGTTTTGAGCTGGAAGTGGGTTACTGGTCACATTGGGAGTGTTTTGATCATCTATCACAACAACAACTCCATGCTCGATCAGCTTCTCTATTGCTCCCTTCAATGTCCAACAATTATCAGTGTTGTGTCCTTCGGCTCCTGAATGGTATTCACATCTTTCATTGGCTTGGAAACCTGGAGCATTTGGATTCAGACGATGTGGTGGGATACACTCAATCGCTCCTATCTTTCATAACTTTTGAAACAAGCTGGAGTACGACTCTCCCAATGGAGTGAATTTCTTTTTCTGTGCTTGATCTTGAGCATAATTCTGCATAAGAGGAGAGTTGTAAGGGACCTGATAGGGTGGCCGTTGCGGGCGAACGTTTCCTTGAGATGGGGCCCGAAAATGTGGGTGATTGGGAGGATGCACATATGACTGAGCATTTAAGACCGTGTACGGAGATGGAGATACTGGATATTGAGGGGCATAAGGGTAGTAATGCTAAGGATAGCTAAGTTGTCCCTAAACTGATGTGTAAGGACAATTAGACTTTCTCTGATCTCCCCTAGATCCTGATGCCAGTGAAATAACTTCCTCTTTCCTTTTACGATTTCCAAAACTTATTGAACCACCTTGATTTGCCTGTGTGGTAGCTTTGATTGCTGTCTGGCTCACGATCCTTCCTGTTTTGAGACCAGTTTTGACAATTTCCCCAATTTTGATTGCTCTGTGAAACGGTCTTCCCATTGCGGCTGTGAGGTGGTGGAAGTAGTCAGGATCTTGAACCTCTATTAAGATATCAACCAATTCTTGCTCATTTAATGGGGACTTGACGCGGGTTGCTTGTTCCATCCATCTGAGAACATATTATCTGAAGCTTTCACTTGTTTTTTTTCTTGTATTGGAGAGTGTCTTACGATCTGGCATAATGTCGACATTGTACTGAAATTGTCTAACAAAATCTTGAGCCATATCATCCCATATGTGCCAGTGGGAGATCTCTTGGTCTATAAACCATTCTGAGGCAACACAGTCAGGCTCTCACCAAAATAAGCCATGTACAATTCTTCTTTACCCCCTGCACCCTGGAGTTGATTACAATAACTCCTAAGGTGGGCTATGGGATCACCGTGTCCATCATACTTATCAAACTTAGGGGTTTTGATCCCAGGTGGCAGGTGGTCATTTGGGAACATACACAAGTCTTTGAATGTGACACTTTTGTGCCCTCCTAACCCTTGCATGTTCTTCATGTGTTGCTTGATGCTTTTCATTTTTTCAACATTTCTTCTTGCTCTGATCCTGGAGTGGGCCTCGCAACATCAATGGGGGATACGAATTGAACAGAGTTATGTCCCCCAAATGCTATCCCAGGAGTATAGTACTGCTTCGGATGAGTGGTGAACTGTCTTTCTTGAGCTGCTCTTTGCCTCACAGTCGGTTGTGGGAGTGTATAGATCGGTGCAGCTGTTGTGACTGTGGGAGTATTCCTGAATGGCATGCCTTGAGAACGTGTTGTTGATGGCCCGGCTCCACATTATCAAATGGACCATACCCTAAAGGGAAGAAAGATTCTGATATTGGGACCTGAGAATATGAAGATCGGATACTAGTGATCTCAGGAAAACCAGGAATAGACGTTGGTGATTCTTGTCCAGTGGCCCAGACTTGCCACAACTGTGCCATAATATGTCTCAACGTCCATTTTTCTTCAACAGTGACTGTCTCTCTTGTTGTTGAATCAATTGGAGTATTCACTAGATTTAGCATAGTTTCAGTATTGGTTGTCATTGACGCTCTTACCTTAGACCTGGTAAAGTACGGGTGCTCTGCCAGTTTACCAAAAATCAACCACCGAAATCTAACTAGAGTTGATGTGAAATGAACAAACTTGTTAGGGGTTAGACAAATTTATAAATTAATCACACACTTATTAATCACATAGTAACATGGGTTCAGAAGGTCATTGTTTCACTCCCATCTTTGCTTTGCTTTGGAAAAAAAAGTTTTGAAAAAGAAATTCTGATCGGACCCTTTGGAGGTTGCCTACGTATCATGTTACTGCATAAATCAGATCATTACATAGTTCAAAGATTTAGACAACTCAAAAAGATTAATTTGGAATTCATTCGCCAAAACTTCAAGAAAACAACAAAATCAAAAGGTTTAAGCACAACTGGGATCAACATAATATCCTTAAACACCAAATTTTAAACTGAAAACCAAGTCTTTCAACAAACAAAATGAAACGAACAAAAAAAACAACTAAAACTTCTCACTTTCTTGGGGCTTTCTTTTTTCTCCCAAGGTCTCATACAAATTCAGCAACACCTTTGGCAGATGGGGAACAATGGTCCGTGCTTGCTTAGCCACTTCTTGATCATTCATATGGTGCTGTTTTTTAATAACATAGGAGGTTTGCTCTGCCAGTTGATGAACTTGAAGTCTAGCCCTTCCCATGTTTGATGACAGTCATTTAACAAAGCCTAATGATCACCAAGATTATTCCTCAAGAGGGCCTCCCGCCCTTCTGCTGCTTCAAGTTGATGGCAAAGTGTTGCTCTCTCGGTGATCATTTGTCTTTGCCCCTCTTCGATATCAACATAATGACTGATTTTTCTCTTACATTCTTCTAACTGATGCATCCAACACGATCTTTCTTTCTCAAATTTTTGCTTATGCCGCTTAAGTTCTCCCTTTTGATAGTGAACGACCTCTTCGAATGCCACTAAGTCCCTTTTCAATCGAGAGATCTCAAAACTTTGCTCCTTTTTTATCTGTCGTGCCAAGTGGATTCTACTATGCAATTCTTCCTCCAACCGGGCTAATCTTCCCTCTGCATGCTTCAATTCTCCTTCCATATCTTGCAACTCTAACTTGGGATTTTTTCCTCTTTGGACCTGTACTTCTTGTCGTGCAATGGTTGCTTTGGCCTTCTCCAACTCTTTTTTCAAATGTCTTATAATATGTTGATCTCTTTTTTTTTCTACTGGATCCTTCAGGAGTGTCACCAAATGTCATTGGATCACGAACCACGATAGGTACCCAAGAACCACCTTTCCTTTATCTTTCTCCACAACCATTTCACTTAGCTCAGAAATAATACTCCCGTACCAAATCTTCATAATATCTTCGCTATTAAAAGCAAAACCTGGAGAAGTGTCATATGCAAACCTACTCATATCATCATTGGATGGGATTTCTTGAACTCTGGCTAGTTGACGCATAACCCGAAGTGGGGCGTATGGTTGAACACCTCTACGACCAATCAACACAAGAAATGAGATACCACTAGACATGCAAATGATATCCTTAGCTAGGAACCAGTAATAATTCCACACTATTTCATCAGATGTGATCACTGAAAGTTTTTCTTCACACGCTATGATTCCTTTTGGAAAATCAATTTTCACTTCCCTTTCCTTATGAGAGGAAACATAGTTGCACCAATCTGGAGTAAACCTAGGCGCACGATCATGGTGATAAAGGTGTTCCAAAAACCATATTTGGAGCAAAATCTTACAGCCTTCAAAGTACATTTTCCCACTTAAATATTTAGTCAATGTACGAAATATATCTGCCAGGATCATAGGATAATAGTTGGACTTTCCATTATGGTCAACACCTTCACCACACCAACTAGACGAACGTCAATATGCTTGTCCCTTTTGGGGAAAATAATGAGCCCCAAAAATGCGACTATAAAAGCAAAACATCCATTTGCCTTCCAAGACTCTTCACCCTCTTGGTTACTCAACTGGTTTGGATAGTTCTTGAATCCATCCCTTTGGTCGTATCTATGGTATAGAAAGTCCAATGAGACCCATCCATTTTTCAAACTCTCTTTCTCTATTTGATTAATCTTGAGCAGTTCTAGGATTTTTTTGGCATCAACATGTTTCAAAATTGTGGGTTTTTTATTGCGTAGATCAGCACCTCGAACAGTAGATCCCTTCCCCATGAAGCCGGCAATTTCTTCCAAAGTTGGTGTCATCTCACACTCAGAAAAAGAAATACATTATTTTTGGGATCCCAAAAATGAATAAATGCCTTGACCACATCCCTTCTAGGGTGAATCTCCATAAGATGCACTAAAAGCCCCAAGTGTTCCTTTACTCTTTTTCTTCTCATGACTTCTCATGTCTGTCCACCATTGCCGTAAATCTTTTGGAATAGTATCTACGATCATGAAATCTGGAATTCCTTCGCTTTTAGGCCTTTTTGAACCTTGTGCTTTGATCGATGGTGCCATTTGTACCTTTAAATAGAATCCAATAAAGGTTTTTATGACAAACTCTAACAGAGTGAATAAAGAAAAATAAAAAAAAGAGTTTTTTTTTAAAAATAAAATAAAACACCAATTTTTACAAACACCGAACCCGAGAAGGGATGCCTACGTATCTCTTTTAAGTGAGAATCAGGTGTGCGTAGTTCATAAAAGAAAATTTTGTCTTGGAAAGACTACCCCTTTTATTTTGACCTTTTTTTTTTAAAAAAAAATTAAACTCACAAAGCTATTTTGAAGATGGTCAACAATGTCAAGGCCTTTGAACCAACTATTTTTACATAGCGTATAAAATGAACATTTTGGTCTATCATGGATACATATCTTAAATTTCGCTAGGTCAAATGCACATGATGAAAAAAAACAGCATACCATAGACATTTCATCTAGGTTAACATTTATGAAGGTGTTTAGACTGGCTTACTCGAGCTGACAACTCGAGTCGGGGAGGGTCAGCATACTGGTAGCAGAGCTATTCCGACTTAACTGGTGGTCCAACCCCGCCTAACATGTGTGACAACCTAGAATCAGAAGCGTAACCGCACACTGACTCATCCTAGACATAAGTCCTATGGAGCGTAACCGCACACAGTGTATAACAAAATTACAGAGACTCAGAGGGTGTGCGAGAGAAAATACTTTATATACAATATAATATAAAAATAATGAAATTGCTAAAATAACACAATTAGAATCCAAACATAAAATTTATCCAAATAAATAAAATAGCCAAAAAAAAAGAGTTAATGTACAAAACTTGAATTCTAAAAGAAGTGGTCCCCATCAGAATCGCCAGATCTGTCATACCTTTTTTATTTTTTACAATTGTTGAGGATATGACGGGTTTAAAAAAATATATTTTTATTTTTTTGTAGAGTCGCCACTTGGAATTGAGTTTTTTAGGTGTTCCAAGCCACCAGATAGTTCTTAGTTTAAAATAAATAAAAAAACTTTTTTTTGTTTTGGTCTACGAAAAACAGAGATTGAGTAAGAAATTCTATTGACCGGAGGGAAGGTATGAGGCATCCGCCGAGTCCCGTGGTTCTAGCACGGTCGCTTTATTAACTTATATTTGGCTAAAATAATTTATTTATTTATTTTCGATAAAAGGGAAAAAATTGTATTAATTACTATTTTTTTTAAAAATTGATTGGCATAAGAGCGTAACCGCACACAACACCCTTCTTTTTAGAAAAGAATACACACCAAGGATCGTAACCGAACACATGATGGTATTGAAGTTTTATTTTATTTTTTAATGATAAAAATGAATAAAAGAAAATGGTGCAACACATAGACCAAGAAATGATTAGTATTTATTTATTTATTATTATTATAAAATTTCTAGCATTTATATTTATTGTTTGAACAAAAGAAAAAAAAATAGACAATTAAGTTTTACTACTAGACAATGACAACAAAAGAAGAAAAACAAAAAAAAACTTTTACAAAATTACAATTAAACACTCTTTTATACTAATGATATACTAGTTTTAATTTTTTTTTGTTATACTGATAAAAATTTAAGAAATAACCAATTTGGTAATTTTTTTTTATATAAAATGACACTCCTTGACTTATTTGATAGAAGATTGCAAAATAACAAATTTTCTAATTGTTAGATTATTAAGTCAAATTTGTATTTTTACTTTAATAGTCAATTCAAATATTTATTTAAGAGAATTTTATTTTTATTTTATTTTTTTGAAAAAAAAACCATATTTACATTTTTTTTTGCAGAAATAACCAGATTTACATTTTTTTTGCAAAAATGACAAGATTTACTTTTTTCTTTTGTTGCAAAAATGATCAGATTAAACCCTTTTGCAAAAATGACTAGTTTTGCATTTTTTATTTTTATTTTTTTTAAGTTCGTTTTTCATAAAGAAAGTTACCAAAAACCTAAAAACCTGCGATTGTTATATTTTTTTTACTTTTTCTTACTTACTAAATCTAACATTTAAACTAAATATGATTAATAAAATATATGTACATCATAATAAACAAAATAATATGAGAAACACTATAGAATAAACTAATAAAAATATACAAACTAAGTAACATAAGGATAAACATAGTCATACCAGAATCATAATAAACTTAGCAAAAAAATCAACAATTTTTCCAAAAACAAAAAAAACATAAACATTAATTCAAGATTACATTGAAATTTAAAAAGAAATACCTAGAGTAAGTTGATGACAAGCAAATAATAGAAGCAAATTCAACTGAATTCCCAAACACAACCCAAGAGAAATATCTTCTTCTTTTTTTTTTAAGAAGAAGAATTTTTTTTTAAAGTTTTTTTTTCCTTGCAATTTTCTTTCTATCTTTCTTTCTTTTTTTTTTTAATGGAAAAAGAAGGAGGTTTAAATAGGTGTTCAACATTAAACCTCCAACTTTTCTTGAAAACTTAAGAGCCAATGCATGCATTGGACTCTTTGTTTTCCCAAGGTGCCACCCAAGATGACCAATAATTTTTTTTTATTTTTGTTTTAAGAAAAATCAGATTAATTGAATGATTCATTTGCCCTTTTAGATGACCCATATACTTTATTCATTAATTGAATATAGTTATATGGGTCATCAGAAAATAATAGGCCCAAATGTCATTTAGATGACCCATTTCTTTTAGTCATTGTTTGAATAATATTTAATGGGTCATCTGAAAGTAAAAGACCCAAATGTTATGTAGATGACCCATTTCTTTTATTCATTGTTTGAATAATGGAAAGTTTTTCAAAATGTCAATATTTTAATATTTAAGAGGGCTCATTAGCAACACTTTCAATAGTTAAAAATGTCAAATTTTAATTTGTTATGTATCTTATTTATGTTTTTATTATTTGTTTTTATTTAAAGAATTAATTATTTAATAACAAAAGGGATAAAATTAAGGGAGAGGATATTTCAAAAAAAGATAAGGATCACCTAATTTTCTCATCAGTTACATTTTCAAATAAAATTTAAACTCTGTTCTTTTTTGTCTCTCCAGATTTTTTACCTTTTTAAAATTATATTCATTCCATAGTATATTCTATTTATATTTATTATAGTTTTTTATTAGTTTGTATTCATTCCAATAGGTATGCCGAATGTATCTATATAGTCATTTAAGAAATATATTTGTATTCATATATTTTTTTCCCTATATAGTTATTTTTTCTTCAAAAATCTTGTATTTATTCATTTCAATATTTATTTTATTTGTATTTCTATTTATTCTAGTTTTTCTTTAGAATTTTGTATAATATTATATAAAATACAAAAAATTAGTATGATGAAAAAGTGAATGAAATATAAATTTGAAAAGAAATAATTGAATATTTGGTGTAGTCATTCTTAAATAAAATACATAACAAGTTGACATGCCTTTAGAATAAATACAAATTAAAAAAAATGTCAAATTCATAAACAATGCAAAATAATTTTTGAATGAATACAACTATTAATTGTAAAAATACATACTGACTAAAACAGTATTAAAATTCAATATATACTTCCAAATTTATGAATACAAAAAATAATTAAACTATGAAATACAAAAATAAAGATTAACTGTGGTACATTGACATAACTATCACAAAAAAAAACAGAATACAGAATGAATTAAATATATGAAATACAATTCCAAATCTATGGATACAAAATACAATAAAACAATGAAATATAAAAATACATACTGACTAAAACAACAACAAAATTCAATATACGCTTCCAAATCTATGGATACAAAATACAATAAAACAATGAAATACAAAAATACATACTGACTAAAACAGCAACAAAATTCAATATACGCTTCCAAATCTATGGATACAAAAAACATTAAAACTACGAAATATACACAATCAAACTCATATAATGTGTTACATTGACATTAATAACACAAAAAAAAAACAGAACACAAAATCCAATAAATATATGAAATACAAAAATAAATACTAACTATAACATAATAAAAATTCCATATACACTTCCAAACGCATTGTAACATGAATTTTTTTTAATCTTAAAAATTACTAAACATGCAAGACACAGAACATGCAAAAAAAAATATATCTTCTCCAACAAATTGGTCTTCTTCAACTTCATGGTTATGAATTTGTGTGGGATTTTGCACATCGACGAATTCAGGCATTTTTTCCCGTCGTATATCCTCCTTAGATTAGAAGCGAAACCTACATTATTGTTTAATTCTTGAGTGAAAAAAAATTAAATGATGAAAAATCGGAAGAACTTTGATTATTTTGTCCAATACCTCTAGTAACTCTCTTGAATACGTCTATTGAAGAGACAATTATGTAGTCTCAAACCCTACAAAATATTTTAAGAACAACAACAAAACAAAAAAAATTAAAAAAACACTAAAATCAGTAAGTAAATAAATAAGAAATCTGAAAAACATAATATCCAAATCAATGTTAATTCTTTCAAATCAAATCTTGCAACGAAATTAAATGAGAATAATAGAAAATATTAATATATTGAATCGAAAATCTGTGGAATTGATTTGGAAGAATGTTAGAGAGAGAAATTGAAAAGAAGTTTAAGAAAAGAGAGAAAGATATGGGGATTTGATTAGGAAGAAAGTAAGAGAGAGAAATTGACAAGCTTAAGAAAAGAGAGAGAAAAATTAAAATGATATTAATATCTATCCAATTACATATATATAGGAAAATGTGTAATCTATGAGAGAGAAAAAAGGTGTAAATAATGAGAGAGAAAATATTAATTATATCAGAAAAATTATTTATTTTTAAAATAATGACATTTTTGACATGTTTACTAATATTATAAAAGTATGGATATTATCATTAAATAAGTTGGTTTTTTTGACTAGTTAGCTAAATTTCCCTTGAATAATAGCTGATGGGCCATCTGAAAAAATCTAAAATAGGCCCAAATGTTGACCCATTTCATCAGAACCCAAACAAATTGATCCACTAACACAAAATCTAAACATCTAAATAATTTTAAAGATCAAACACAACAAAATAATGCAGAAAAAAAGTAAAAAAAAAAACAAAAATAATATACATAAAACGAAATAAAATAATAATAATAATACTTCAAGCAACTACATCAACATGATAAACTTAAAGAACATTAATAACACAAATCTTACATCAAATGACTTATATGGTGAAACGAAAAAAGATAATGATGAATTTGGATAAAGATTGAGACGGGGGGGGGGGNGGGGGGGGGGGGAGATTGACATAACTTTCGGGTTAATGAAGGTCGCTGGAAAACTTTGCCGGGAAATTTTTGACGGATTTTGAACTTAAATTTTTTTATCAAATGATAGCCCTTGAAGAGCTCTACACATTTATGTAAACGGTTTGGGATGAGAATGACTGGAAATTTATAAATCTAAGGAAAAAAAGTAAAAATTCATATTTGGTTTTCCTTAGATCTACGGAGTTTGGCTATAGATATGGATGAAAGGTTTGTAGATTTAGGTAGAGGAGGGTGAAAGGAAAAGATGGTAAAATTTTAAAGATTTTTCCGGCCAAAAAGGTGGTGGCCACGGCACGATAGTAAGGGGAAGAAGAAAAATAAAAAAAAATCTAAGATAAAAAAAAGCTAATTTTTTGGAGTTTTGTATTTTTGTTTGGGTCCAATAATAGCCCCTGGATCAAAATATCATGAACGATTGAGATTCAATCTTTACCATTTCTATTGACCGGGTCAAAATCAATTGGGCTATAAGAATTGATCGAAATCAGCCCAATTTAAACAAAATTGGGTCATTTGAGCCAATAAAATAATAAAAACAAATAAAAGTAAAATTCCTTACTAAAATATTATAGGAGTAAAATAAACATGTCGAAAATTAGGTGTTCACAGTAGATAAGTTTTTTTCACTTCTGCAGGGATAAAGGTATTGAGCATGTTCCACTCCCTTTCACCTTTGTGACAAATATATTTCAAATGAATATTAATGATATTGACATTATTTTCCACCCGATGATATAGGGGACCAAGACTACACTAATTATCATACCAAAATGAGATATCTCCTCTGCTAATGCTCAAAAAAAATATTATGATCAATCATATCTTTTGTACTGCAAAGCTCTTTTCTTCTCACCCACTTTTGACCATTAAAGCGAGTGACGAGGAACGTGGTGAGGAGCACATTAACGTCACGCCTGAAGTAGAGACATGGCAAGGCAGGTTATGGAGATCTTAGACAAGCACTTGAACAAAGTCAATGAAAAGTTTAAGACTCTCGAGGACTTCACCCTTGAAGAGAATGACAACATCCACAAAGAGTTGGAGGCGCAAAGGCATGCAAAGTATGAGATGAAGGAAATCATTACTTCCTTGGAGGTTTGGCTCATGGATGCATTAAGAACGATTAAAACCATGAAGGTCGAGATGGAAACTCTCAAGGAAGGATTGAAAGCTATAGGATTTTGCGACACCCAATGGAGATAGGGAGGCCAAGATTGAGTCTCAAGCCACCGATGTTCAAAGGCGTCTGTGATGCGTAAGAGGTGGAGAATTTCGTCTAGAATTTGGAGAATTACTTCAAGCGAAACAAGGTGAAGAGTGTTAGAACAAGATCAACACTACGATGTTGTACCTCTCGGAGATGTCCATGCTATAATGGAGGCGAAAAAATTCGAAAATAGGGAAGGGTCTTTGCACCATCAACTCATGAGATCAATTTCGAGGGGAGTTCAAGAAGACTTTCTTCCCTAATAATGTCATTTATAAGGTGAAGCTTAAGCTTAGGGAGCTAAAGCTGATGGGAAGCATACAAGCATACGTGAATGAGTTCACCACCCTCATGCTTCAGATTCCCAACCTCACAGATGAAAATATTGATGGGCTGCAAAATTTGGCTAGGATGGAGTTTGAGCGCTGACAGGTCCGGAATATTGATGAAGACATCACATATGTTGACACTTTGACAGAGTTGAGGCATGACAATCCGGAACAAACCAGAAGATGACAGGCAGTCAAGACCAAGGTGATCTTGAAAAAATCAAGGAGTACCAACAACATCCCAGGAATAATGATACCTATAAGTCTGATGGGAAGAAGTTTGGACGTCAAAGTGATACAAAGAGGAAGGAAGAGGCTACAAATAGAAACTATTACTACATATGCGGTGTGCCACATGACTATGCAAAATTCCTTGAACTGAAGAATCTTGGTGCCATATAATTCTTTTACTATTGCTCTTTTAGAGATATTTAATATAATTCTTGGTAAAGAGTTCTTCGAGAAATGTCCCGCGATGATTGATCCTTACCTCTAACTACTTTTGGTCATGGATAAAGAAGGATCAAGTGCCCCTAGTTAAGCTGAAAAAGACGGAAGGACAAGAACAACTATCAACCATACAACTCGGGATGGGCCATAAGAAGAAGGTGATGACAAACTTAGCCACCATCACGAGTGTAACTAAAGGAAATAGTGATAAATGGATTTTTCCACCATGCATAGAGGTTCTAATAGAGAACAAAGTCCTGATGTTTGAAGAGTTACACAGGGGCATTGATCAAGTCCAAGTACTACGACCCACGCATGCAAGACATGATTCGATTGATCATACAATAATAATGTGTCGTGGTCGTCGCATGATCAGATGGGGGAGTGTTATGACCCGCCACTTTGTCGTCCCACTTAAACATAAAATTAAAGCATAAGTGAGCTAAAGTAAGGGGAAAGAATCTGTAGAGTACTCCAGATAATTTTGTTAAAGGCTTTAGAATTCTCTAGCCTAGTAGAGAACTCTAGAAGAGGGACTAACTTGTAAATATACAGAGACTTGTATAGTGATTTTTATTTATACTTTAGGCTTAGGAGAGTAGTATAAATATAGGGACTCTCATTTGTAAATCAACCAAGCAATTTGTAAAACATTCTCCAATCCATACAAAAATCCTTCTTTTAAATATCTTTGTCTTTCTTCATTCTTTTAGTGATCTAATTTTCAAAAAGCTTACTGGAGCTTATAAGACCGTGAAATAATAATGAGAAAGTCGTCAAGTGTCGTATGGAGCATTAGTGAAAGTCTAAGTCCGTGACACTATGCTTGGATTGACAAAACGTTGTTGATCAATTTTTTCAACCTCGACTTCTGATAGATTCTTCCATTTCCAACCGGCGAGATGCCGATTGCGTCCTACTGGACACTAGTGCCACTGACATTTTCAGTTAATTTTCAATGCAAATCCTTCTATCTTTATTATCAAAATTTTCAATGCAAATCCTTCTATCTTTATTATCAAAGAAATGACTACGTACAAGAGAACTAGGTCCTAGGATTCCCTTAATTAGCATTAAAACATAAAAATTATTCATGGAAATGAGTCTAATAAGTTTGTAAAATACCATCTCATCAAACGTCAAACTTGAGGTCAGAGTCGAATCTTTAAGGAACATTATAAGGGTGATTGAAAAGGTAAAAAATGACAAGCCACTAATTTGAGTCCAACAATTGATGCACATATTTTTTTGGGGGGGGGGGGTTTCGAATAAGGGACAAACACTAAAGCTAACAAAACAAAAATAAAGGACAGATTGATCAAATACCATTTGACCCGAGGATATCAAATAGATTTTGAAATAAGGATTCAACTCGTACTCATATGACCCATCGTAAGTAACCAAACAACATCAAGATAATTGTTGCTCCCAATTGCACATGCAAGTGTTGTGGTCGCATAAGTAATAGAATGACTCTACAGCAATCGGATTATCGAGCCCAAAGGACTTGTCGATTAATTATTCTTACTAAATTATACTACTATATTATTTATCAAAGAATGCAAAAATAATTTACCTTATTAAATGCAATAATAAAAGATGTATACTAATGATTGTGAAATTCCAGGGCTGCAAACTTACTTAAAATTTATGCATAGTATCTTCTTCTGTGGGCTTCAGTTAGTATCAAATCTCTGATTTACAAGGTTGAATGTATGATCATGGTCTTCCAAACTCTAATCGCCTATCACAACTTGCCGTATAACTACATCATTGAACGGGGATAAACTGAACCAATTACAGAACATTAAGTTTTCATCTTGTTAGTAACCAAGAAAGGTCTCTAGGTATATCCCTATCGTAGATATAAATCAACCCTAATTCCTAGAGAAAATCATGCTCCTTTTATCCCATGCTCTATCCTCCTATTTCTCTCCTGAGTTCAATTAAAACAATATTTTTATTTCAATGGTGGTAAATCACAAAATACTATAATAAGACAAAGTAGAATTTTATGTCAAAATCTAATCGATAAGGAAACTTTCAACTCGACTTTGTGCTAGGGGATTGCTTTCACCTTAATTCATATCCAAATTTATTCCCACATTAAAAGAATTACCTTTACACATACGAGCAATTTCAGAATCACCGATATGACCTTACCTGTAAAGAATAGTTCATGCCTTAGCTTAGAAATTTTTGGGGTGTTACAGGGACCCACACATGGAGTTACAAATTTGGTTTCGTCAATAGGTATCAACCAACTCATGGAACTTATGCCCCAAAATTGAGTACAATCTGAGCTTTAAATCACCCAAAATATTTCATGAAATACAAATAAAAGAAACCATCATTAAAGGGAAAATAAAGGTATTTGGGATGAGAATTTATTAATATAACGAGTCTCAATGTTCTCCCAACGACCCCAATGCAAAGCTCCAGTAATTATCAAAAAATCCCACCAAGAATGAGCTCAATTGAAACTCAAATGGCCAAGAAATCGTGTTTTGAACTCGACCTAATGAGTTGAAATACTCTAAGCTCATTGATTGTAATTGGAAACTTGCTATGTCGGGGGTGCTTGAGATTAATTTGGAACCCCTTGCACGCGAGACCCCACTAAATTTGACATTCCGGACTTAATGTAATTTTGAAACTTCTATTGAAGGTCGTCTCGACAAAAAGTTGATCCTACATCTAAGACTTCATTTTAGCAATAAGCCATAAGGTTGTTCGAAAAGAGTCCGGAAACCTCGTGAGCTAAATGAAAGGTTGATGTATCGTGAATTTATGATACTTTTAATGCATTAAACTTAGAGTTTTGCATGAGTCTTAGGTATCTTATTATTAGATTTGATGGTATTTTTGCAGGAAATAGGTTGTGGAGCAGTTGGAGTTAAAAGTGTTGCAGCAACATGGATTTTTGATGATGTACGACTTGACCTATCAGCCGTCAATTCCACTATGGCCCATAGGTGTAAGTCAGAGGTTGAAGTGCTCAAAATTGAAGCTAAGTATGAAACGACAAATGTAGACTGACGAGTCGTATATGATGTGTTCTATACCAACTTCTGACTGATGGAAGGTACTGACGAGATGTAGGAACTACTACGAACCGTATATTACCAATCGTAAATGACACTGCCCAAGTCGAATTTCCTAAGTCTTCCTTTTCCTACTTGATTTAAGATTTGGTTTCTATACATATTAGTTGTATTTTTCATTTTGGGGTTGTTAGACTTTTTGAGATACTTACTTTTGGCTTTGAAAATTATTTCGCAAACACTTTTGACATTTAATTCTTGAAGTGTTGGTTTATGAAATTTGCATTTGTTCTTCAATTGAAGATTCTGGATTTCATCTATTCTAATTCTAACTTCATGATTTATGTCATTAACCCTATTATGAATTGTGATCACACAACATTAGTAACCCAATCCACAACTAGAGTTGTGGGAACCATGAGTATTTAATAACGTAAAACTAATAATTATGTAATTCGAGAATAGTGTTTATGCATGTATTGTTCATATCTTGGTTTTGAATACCCTTTAACGGTGCCCAACACTAGAACTCGCTTCATTCCTACTTGCATGACAAGGGAAGCAATGAATGAGAAAGAGGTTAAGAATTAGAGATTTAGCATGATAATCCACTATCTAATAGCCTAACATAAATAAGTGAGGGCTAATCTAGGGTGAAGGGTAACGGTTAGTAAAGCATACACCCTTAGACCGACCAAGTTACTTGGTGAAATTTCCTACTTGGATGACCAATCACTTAGGAGAAAACTGACTTACCGACTTTGCATATTAAACACTAGGAAATAGTTACTATTATGAGGATCTCTAAGTTAAGAACTTGTAGGGAGCACATGTGCCCTAGTCTCAACTCATATTAATTTTACAAACTACGAATCTTGTTGCTTGTTACTTGTTACTACAATTCAATCAATTATTACTATGTGTTACAAATCCTCCCAATTTACGGAAGTAAGCTGACTAAACGTACAACCAACAGTAAATTAGTCTAAGTCTAGACCGTATTCCTTGTGAGATTGATACTAACCTCAGTTAGGTTCTTTATTTGACAAATATAGCATATACATCGTTAGTGATGTGTAGTTTGGGCGTATCTTAGCTTCACCTAGAACAAACTCAATGCTTCGGAGCTAATGGATTCATCAGAAATTCATTCTGAGGTTGTTTACCTAATGTTTTAACCAAAGCCAACTATTTAAACTTCTAAACTCTAAAAGATTGAAATTTTAATAAAAATCAAACGAACGACCAGTAGACCGAATTGTTAGTCTTAATAAATTATAATGACTTGGTGCTGCTATAGGAAATCTCTAAACGCTAAAAATATCAAAAAATAGAGNGGGGGCTCGAAAAAAAACACAATTTTCTTTGCACGGTGAATAACATAGCTATTTAGAAAAATTATATTTATATGATTATAAATGATAAAATATTAAAAACATATGTTTTTAGTATGATAAAAAAAGGTCAAATAAATTGAAATATTATCCTATTAGACTAGATATTGTTTAAGAGTCAAAAATGGTAACTTCATTACCAAGTGATCATTTTATCCTTAAATGGTTACTTCAAATTCCTAAATAAGAAAATTATTGAGGATACAAACACTTTTTTTCTAATATAGCAAAGTGATAATTATATAATTATGAATGGGAAAATAATAAAAGCATATCTTGTTTGAATGATTAAAAAGGTAAAAGTATTAAAACATTATCCTATTGGACTAGATATTATTTAGAAGTCTAAAATGGTAATGTCATTACCAATTGATCATTTTAGTCTTAGAAATGCCTAAAAAGGAAAATGATTGGAGATAATAATATTTTTCTCTCTTAACTGTAAATAATTTTTTTATTATAATATAGAAAAGTCATATTTATATGATTATGCATTGTAAAATATTAAAATTATAATGTTTGTATGATTAAAATAGTTAAAAATACAAAAATAATATCTTATTTGACAAAATATTGTTTAGGAGTCTAAAATGGTAATGTCATTAATAATTGATCATTAGTCTCAGATGATTAATAAAAAATTTTAAATTAGAAAATTATGAGGAGAAATTATACTTTGATATCTCAATTATTAATAAATTTTAATTGTAGTCCTTTTTATATGAATATGCATATTTAAGCTATGATTAATTCAAATGTTTGTTTTTCCTAAAAAACGTCTGAAACAATCTGCTACAAAACTATCGAGCAGGGGTAAAAATACGATAAGTAGATACATAATTTCGAGTATGATCAGACAACCAAAAATCAGACAATAACAGAGCGACATATCAAAAAAAAAAGCAAAATATAGAAACGAAGTAACTCGACCTGTGTTTAATTTTCTTATGTAGAAAATGTGTTATATTTGAGCTCTACTAAAAAGTACACTAAAATATGTAGTATCATTATTAGCTTAACATCAACCGTGGGTAGTTAAACGATGGAACGATCAATAATTGATGAGTTAAAAAAGCACTTTTTGAAATTATTGAAAGTTTATAATGTGTTTAGTCAAATAACACAAGAATAAAATAAAAGTTCATCGACAATTACTACTAGAAGTACCCTTGACCCCCTAACAATTCCAAAACTTTAGTGTACCGATTAGATGTAATTATAATATACTAAACGGTATGTATTTGAGAATTTTGGACAATATTTTTCTGAAAAAACCTTTTTTTTTTATTCGATTAACTTAATTTTGAAAATTATTTCTTTCCAAAATAATAAAAAAAATTACCATGAAATGAGTCATTTTTGAAGAATGAATCATTTTTTTTTTATCAATTATCGACTTATAGTCTTAACCTCTAATTAAAATTTTTATTATCAATCTATAATTTCATACTTTTTTCCTATAGATTGGACGACTAAAACAAATAATAAAACTTTTTGAAATATGATCCAAAAATATTTTCTAAGAATATACTAACATATTTTTCATAGATAAAGTTTTCTACAATATGTTATCATGCCACAAATTAATTATTCGTACTTTCTGACCCCAAAAATAATTATGGAATAGGAGTATTAATAATTTAAAATTTTTAAAGAAAAAAATATAATATTTTTCTTGGAATCAAATTACGATAATCAGTTAATTATTATTTTAACAAACATGACTCAACAATTTTAAAATTTCTTGACCATCTCTAGTAGCAATTCATGATAGACATCTATAAAAGTCCTATGAATTTTGACATTTTGTGCATTCTACTTCCATAGAGAGTGATTTTTATATTAGGGTATCAAATATGGATAGAAAGAGTCTTAGAGATACTAGGAACGACAATGAAAATGTAAGAAACTTCCTTCTACAAAAGAGCAACAAGTTTATTATAAAAAGCAGAAGAATTTTCTATTTTATGTGATATAGATATTGCTATAATTATTTTTAGGCGGGAAGAAATGCTACCCAATGTTTGAAAATCTACAAATCTGGCTAAGGAGGTATTATTAAGGTATTCAAAATTTCCTGAGGAAGAAAAGATTTAAATGTTAATGATACATGAAGAGTATTTTTCAAAGAAAGTGAATGAGAAAGAAGAAAAAATGAATGAGGAGAAAGAAATGGAAATCCTTTTCAATCAACTTGTGGAGGGAAAAAATATCGCTGAACTTACTACTCGAGAAATTCAAGATTTATTAAGGTTGTTTGATAGTAAGATAACTGAACTTCAAGAGAGAATGGAAAAAATTAATCAATAACATCAGTCTTCTCAACCACAAATTGCTCCCTCAAACTTCAAGTTCCCAAACGAAAATGTTACGCCATTACCAATTTCAATGGATGATTTGATCAATGATATGTGATTTGTTGAGACTATAGCAACTAACTACAATTATTTTGTCTTAGGCGATGGAAACAATATCGAGTATGCACCAACTGAAGGCGATGACATCGATGCTTGAGATAATGGACATTCAAGGACCTTAATTGATAGTGTAATGCTTATGTTGTTCTACTATTATCTTTTATATCGGTTTTTAATATTTTCTTTTTCATGTTCAAATCCATTTTGTGATTTTGTATTTTTATTTCAGTTATTTATGACGAATCTTTGTTTGAAAAGTGAACATATTGGTTTAGCAATGTGTTGATATTTGATACATATCGTATTCCGTGTGCGTGCTTATGTCTTACAATTCTTACCCAACATTTAATTGTCTATGAATAACCATTTTAAAAAATCTTAAGTATTTATAAAGTGATAGTCTGCACGACCTAGCAATTTACTAATTTTAACTTTTCGTCTAAGTGGGAAACAAGTTGCCTAACGTGTTCCAACAAAGCAGTAACGACAATAAGTAAAAACACAATAGTTTTACGTGGAAACACTCCACTCAAAAAGTGTAAAAACCACAACCTGTTCAACGACAAGATTTACCCCAACTTCACTAATCAACTACGAGCCTTCACAGAAATAGATCACAAACTTTGCAACATACCCTAACTTCAAGTTATGGATTTAGATTACAACTCTTGTAATCCTAGGAACTAACTCTAATTCCTAACCTTCAACACAAACCTCCCAAGGTATGTATTCCTAACTCTTGGAGTTATCACAACCTGAAGACAACAAACCTAATTCAATTTATAGCTCACTAAACTAAGATTACATCAAGACTCATTCACAAAGAAAAACTCCTAACACACAAAGTTGACCATGATCCAACAATGATGGCCTTGGAATATTTGGAATTATCGAGGGCGGCTCATACTTGGAGATTCATTAAAAAAAAGATGCTTAAGTGAAGTATGAGTACCAAAATATGAGGTTCAGAGTAGAAATCTTAGACCGACTAAGATCAAATAGAAATTTTATAAATAAAAAAGGCATGATAATTCGAACACTACAATTCAGCAGCTAACTAGAAACATATCAGGCACTACTGACAGTGAAAATAATAAAATAATGGGCATTCGATATCCCAAAAAAGTAAATCACAATTAGAAACATAATGCAAGATGATGCATAAGTTTCCCACAAAATCTCTCTTGCCACCCCAAATGATCACTCGGACTTGATAACTGGTGAAATGCACGAAATACAACTCTCAAAAGTTCCTTGAGTCGCACAAAATGCTTTTGTAAGATGATCACTAAATGAGGTAAAGTCGGAATAGTTCTTTGGTTTTTCCATAATGCTTCCTCGAGTTGATCAGTATAATAATAAAACAACCCATTCTTTAATAAAAAAAATCGTAGAATTTAATTTGCTTAACACAAACGTCTATTTTGTGCAGAACTTTTATAAAATTAGCATTGTCCAAGGTAAAACAATAAATTTTCAAGTAAATATCTCTTTAGGACGAAAGCCCTATCAAATGGTGTAAATCCTTTCAAAATTTTCAGTCTCCTCAAGTGAAACTAGTTATATTCTCCCTTAGCCAGTCCAAAACAAGTAAAAATGGTGACAAACCCATGAAAAGGTCTCAAATATAAGCTTCTGTCATTTCTAATTGACAGCATGCCAAACACAGATGTAGTGTATGTGAGTGCATACTAAACACAATCAGTTCATTCACATTATATGAGTGCATACTAAACACGATTCCGGCGTCAAAAGGGTAAAAAAAAAATTTATTAAAAATTCCAAAAGGGCATATCAATTTTTTTTTAACCAAAACAGCAAAATCGCTTATGATGTAGCGATTTTGTCCGTCGAGAAAAGCAAAATCGATGCTGTAGCAGCGATTTCTTAAAATTTTCTTTTTTAAATTTTTTTTTTAAACAAGTCGCTCCAAATGGAGCGATTTATAAAATTAAATAAAAATTATAATTTTTAAATAAGTCGCTGCTTTTGCAGCGACTTACATTAAACTTTTTTTTTTGCTTTGTTTTAAAAAAAATTTAAAATCAAATCTTGGCAAAATCGGTGCCAAGGCAGCCATTTTTAATTAAATTTATTTTATTATTTTTTTAAAAATCAAATCGCTGCAAAGGCAGCGATTTACACTTTTTTTTTTTGAAAACTTAATTAAATCGGCTAATTTTTTTGCAGCGATTTAATTAAATTTTCAAAAAAAAATAAAAATTAAGTGTAAATCTTTGCCTTTACAGCGATTTGATTTTAAAAAAATAAAAAAAAATTAATTAAAAATCGTTGCTAATGATTTTTTTTAAAAATTTTTTATTCAAAATCGCTGTCAAGGCAGCGATTTGATTTTAATTTTTTTTAAAAATAAAAAAATTAAAATTTTAATGTAAAAGCAGCGACCTATTAAAAAATTATATTTTTTTATTTTGAAAAGCGCTCCTTTTGGAGCGACTTGTTTGATTTTTTTTTTTAAAAAAGCAAATTTAAGAAATCGCTGCTATTGCAGCGATTTTGCTTTTTCAGAAGGACAAAATTGCTACATCGTGAGCAATTTTACCGTTTGATATGCCCTTTTGGAATTTTTGACAATTTCTTTTTACCCTTTTGACTCTGCACTCTACTAAACACAATCAGTTCATTCACATTATAGTCACACCACACAAAATAATAGGGTAGACTCCTGTCACAGTACTATAGTACTAACCTGAAACTCCAGCAAGTCCAAATCTTAGGCGCAAGCCCACAACATGATAATAACCAATTAAAGCTAAAAATAATTTTTTTTTTTTAAAAAAAGGTAGACAACCATACTAAAACAATTAAAGCACACAAATCTAAGTTTTAAACCACCTATATTCATTGTAAGGATCCTATACCAGTGAACCAAGACTAAGGCTAACCTTAACTAAGGATTCATAGTTAAAATTATAGTCTAAAGTCTTGAAAATAGCCAAAATGTGACTAAGGAACATATAAGCCTAAAATTAATATCCTTCGACCTTCCTACCGGTCATGCAACTTATTTCATATAGAATCTTACAAAGCAAAGCCTAAACAAGAAAATCATAACCTACCTCAAGGCTGAAAACACATAAGCACAGAATAACTTTGCCAGATAGGCACATAATCTCCCCCTTAGGAGTAAGCCTGTAGAAACTCTTCTGAACATCATTCATACTAAAGACAACTTCAAAAGACAAGAAATCCGAAATTTACTAAAGCATAAAACACATACAGGTAGCAAAATTAGGAGGTCACTCTTTTTCTTCTCTCGATTGGACAGCATAAAACCAATTCTTTTTTTTAGCACTGTCATCCGGACCACTAGAGGCAACTTGCTTACCCTATATTCTTGTAGCTCATGTCTTTGTACAATCTTTCATCTTGTGGCCACTCTCACCACAACTAAAGCAACCCTCTCTACCGAACACACCTAGCACAACTGGGCCATATGGACTCATTACTAATATCTTGTGGCCTAGGGGTACACACCCTCTCATCATTATGTTTAGGAGCATTAGAAGAGCCTTGTTTGGAAAGTTTTTGTCGATTCCTAGAGCGACCATGTCCATCAGACCCATCATGAAAGGACTTATCATTATCCATCCTATACCTCTTTTTCTCCATAGATTTTTTCTTTTGGAGTTTATATTCCTCCATTTCTTAAGCATAGACCATAAGACGTGTGATATCCATATCATGGAGCATTGTTGTACGACATTCTTTTGCTACTATAGAGGACACCACTGTCAAAAACTTACTCATCATATCCCTCAGACTTACTACCATTGATGGAGCATACTTAGACAATAAAGTAAATTTCAAGGAATACTCGTGAACACTCATACTACCTTGCTTAAGCTTGATGAAGTCTTCCACCTTAGCTTCCCTCAACTCTTGTGGAAAGAACCTATCAAGAAATGACTTCTTAAACATCTCCCAATCTATGGGACCCGCTTCTAGTAGCATACCATCTTTCCATTATTCATTCCATATTTGAGTAACATCCTTCAATTGATTAGCGGCTAGTTCTTCTTTTTCTACCGTAGTTACTCCCATGATAGTAAGCACCTTATAAGTCTGCTCTATAAACCCATTAGGATCCTCTTCCATTTTGGAGCCACTAAACACCAGAGGGTTTATCCTCAAAAACTCTCTCACTCTAGTAGAATCAATCCCCCTTATTGGGTTTGCCGGAGCTACTACTTCTCTATCGGCTTAGGCCTTCATGGCTTAGTCCAACACTATAAAGTCCGACCTGATCTCCACATTCGACGTATTCGGAGGATAAATTGGATCTTGAGGAGGAGCTTGGTGTGGAACTTTGAGAGGAACCTGTTGCTCCACATTGCCTTCTTTATCTCTCCTAACATTTGCCCTTATATTATCCATACCCTGAAAATCAACAAGCAGGGATTAGAAGAAGGACCTACTAGAGCTAAACTCTATGACACGACTTAGAGAATGAAGAAGTGAGATTTCCTGAGCACCCAATAGCCTCCTATTCATATATGTGGCCCACTTCATATTTATGAAAAGACTCTACTAGATGTGGTTTGAGACAATTCTAGAACTATTCTAAAACTTTTACGTTGATACCAAGTTTGTCATGACATAGGGGTACCACCCTTGAAGTAATACATCGTACTTGACCTTGAAAAGGTCTCGTACAATCCCTTAGTACATCATAACATAAGATAATAGAAAAGTACAAAATATTTAAAACTTTATCCATACAATTGAAATCTTCTATAAAAAGCAAGCGGAAGTCTTACTACACTTTTGTTTCAAACCATCTAAACTCAACTTGAATTAAAATCTTTGGGACACCTCTAAGGCTGGCAAGGGGACCGGGATGGGGAATGGGGGACTGGGGGACGAGACGGGATAGAGGACGGCACTTGGGGGATTTCACAGGGATCGGGATTGGGGGGACACAATTATGTCCCATCCCATCCCACTATATATACGGGATAGGACGGGTTTTGACGGGATGGGACAGGGGATATTTTATTTTTTATATACTTATTTCTTTATATTGAAATTATATGGTATTGAATAAAGTTTTTAGTTTATATTATTTGGTAACCAAATTTTGATTTTTAGCTAATAAATAATGCTTAAATTTTCAAATTTCAAATTTAACTTTCAAATTTCATATTTTAAATTCAAGTTTCAAGTTTCAACTTCGAAATTTGAGAACTTCAAATTTGTATGTTAAATATTTTAATGTAATTTAAACTTGAATTTCAAATGTCAAGTTTTGACTTTAAATTATGTATTTTAAAGTTTCAAATTTCAAACTTCAAGGTTCAAGTTTCAAGTTTCAAGTTTCAAAATTTCAAATTTGAGAAGTTCAAATTTGTATTTTAAATATTTTAAAGTAATTTAAACTTGATATTTCAAATGTCAAGTTTCGATTTTTAAATTTAGTATTTTAAAGTTAGTTTAGTATATATGTAAATATGTATGTATATATTAAAGTTAAAATGCACACTTGAATAAAGCCTTAAAATTTATTCAATAAAATTTAATTGCAACTTTAAACTTAGAAGTTACGGTTACAATTTGTGGAGTAACTAATCTACGCAATCACCTTCTAGGCAGGGTTCTGTTTCAATAAGTTCTCATATGTAAAACTAATATTTGTTACAAATATTAGATGAGTAACTAATTTACACAGGTACCTTCTAGGAAGGGTTATGTTTCAATTAGTTCTCGATGTAATCTAATATCTGTTTTCTCCTTTAAAATTCAATTCTAATTGTCGCAATATATCGATAGTGACAACCTCCGGTGTTGTCAAACTTGCAAGAAATTCTTGTGACTCTAATTTATCATCACTAGATTCAATTACCGCTTTAACCCAAGCTGCTAATTTGGAATTTAATTTTGGCAAATTATCATTCTTCCTCTTGGCATTGACCCACTCTCTAAATATAATTGATGTTTCCAAACTTTCTTATGCCAAATAATGTCTATGATTGCCAATTTGAAACCTTGCTACACTAAAAGAATCCTTCGATGCAATTGATAAAGATTGAATAGCTAGAACATCACGAACCATTTTGCTCAAAATTGAAAATGCAACGTTCCGCCTCCTCCACCATCCTAGTAAATCTTCATTGTCATCTTTGTCTTCCACTTCTTCTAAATATTGATTAAGATATACTTCAAAACCATCACGGTTAATAATATTAAGACCAAGAAAATCTCGCATATAAGTTGAAATTCGAGCTTTATTCTCAGGATTAAAAGTTTGACCAACTTCTCCTTGAGTGATTTTTCGTAGTTCTATATTTTTCATATAAAATGTTTGCTTCTACTTTTATGCTAGACTTACACGTTTCACAAGTTGAAATTTCTTCCGGTAAAATTTCTAAAGTATCAGAAAAAGTGTCAACATGTGCTTGCGCACCTCATATTTATAATCAGGATGAACTAAAGTACCAATTAAATAAATCTGATAGGAAAAAAATATTTTAAAATTTTTTCAATCATACCTTCAATTGCAACTCTTAATTTAACTATTTTTTTATCTAGAAAATTGAATTGAAAGAGCACAAATATTTATTAATACTGATGAATAGTAGGATAATTAATTCCAGAAAATATGGTTGTAGCATCATTAAAAAGTCTTAAAAATTCTAATAGTTCATTAGTTTCTTCCCGATCTTCATCATATCTATCTAATGGGTCAACATTATGAACATCAAATACTATTTTTATGGGTTTTTTTATATTGTTAAGCAACTTAAAGCATTTCGTAAAAAGAATTTCACCTAGTTTTAATATGTCTTGGAATTTTTCTTGGTGGCAATTCACATAGTAAACAACGCTCATTAATCCTTAATTCTAGTAGCTTTATTAGCATGAAAAATCCAGACAACATTATATTCAATTTTCATGCAACCACAATCAAATAATGAAATACCATCTTGTACAACTAAATTTAATACATGTGCAACACATCTAACATGAAAAGTTGTATCATCAATTGGACATAATCTAACTTTTAAGATACTACCAGCGTCTGTATAATTAGATTCTTTATCTAATGCGACATAAATTACTTTATCTATAAGCATGTAATAATCTAAAACACTCAATATATTTGAAGCTAAATATGCACCAACTTTTTCTCTACTCATTCTTTATAACTTAAGATTTTTGTTTTGCAAATTCCAATTATGATTAATCCAATGTGCTGTAACAGATAAATAATCATGTCCATTAATACTACGACCCATGCCCGAAGTTATAGACACTCTACAATCTAATATTCTAAACAAACAACGAAGATATTGACATGTTTACCTTGATATACAAAACATCAGATTTAACAGTATTTCTTGCAAAACCTCTAAAAGCAGAATTATAACTTTGTTGAATATATTCAATAAAACCTGGATTTAAAGGAAAACAATAAGGCAAACCACAAACAGAAACAATTTTAGCTAAATTTTTGCGATCTCTTTCCTTATTATATTTACGTTGTGTTAGTGGACCACTGGGGTTAGAAGAATGTAATGTTCATTGAACCATGTTAGAAGCCCCTATCGATTCATTAACACTAATATCAAAATCATTAACTGGAATTCCTTTTTTTCTATCGACTAATGCTTTAGCTTCTTTATACTGAATCGGCACACAAGATAACAAATGTCTATTTAAGCCCCTTGTCCCACCTTGACCCCCACCTTGTCTATGTTTAAAAGGTTGCTTACATTTATTACAAATAGAAACATTGTTTTCCTTATCGAAGTCTTACATATCCACACAATAGAAGTTTTAGGACGTTGATACTTCAACTTCTCTCTTGTGGGAGGTATAAGGGGTGGTGTCCACAATTTTGCTCCGTTAAATTTGCAGTTTCATTTGGAACTTGTTTCATCAGACTAGTAGGTGTATCTTCTAATTTCTCTTCTCCCAAATCAACTTCTACTTCTTCACCAAAATTTTCATCAAGATTAGGATCAATTTTACCATAACGTGGTTCTAAACTTTTATGATCGAGTTGGACGTTTGAATCAATATCATAAGAAGTATCATCAACAGAAGTAGAATCATTTGTATTAAATCTAACTCTAGTCATTGATTTAGATGAAGTACCACCACATTTACTCTAATTTTTTTCCTTACTATTTTTTTATCAAATTTAAATATTATAAAACTGGCACTTTGTTCTTTCTCTTTTCCTTTACCGATTTTTTTTTGCTAGAACTCATATTTAATTATATATAAAGTGTGATACAGAAACAACAATAACACAAAAATTAAAGACGAAAAATAAAATATAAATATTATGAAACGCATGTACCAAACGTCTTAAACTGATTCTTGAAGCTTGTAGTTTGTTGTAAGTTGTAACTTGTAATTTGAAACTCCAATACTTGACAGCAAATATGAGATTTATATATATATAGATATAATATGAAAATTTAGAATTGGAATATATGTATTATAATAATATTAGACTTAAATGGAATAAAAATTAAAACTTAAGAATAAAGATTGAGACTTGAGAGGATATAAAAAATAGATGAGAAAATGAGAATAGATGATTTTGTAAGAAATAATAAGGAATATAGGGTTATAATATTAAAAATGGGTTAAAGTTCATTTAAACTTGAGGGTTTAAATTAAAGTATTAAAAGTAGGGGGTGGTAGGTGGTGTTGGGGAAGTGAAAAAGTAAAAAAAATCCGTTTGGGGGGGGGGGGAGCCCACTAGCCATTTCCCAAACAGTTGGCAACAACTCAATTTCAAAAAAAAATTACTAGGGTATCCCGCAAAACAGGCCGATTCAGCCGAGCCGAATCGACCGGGATTGAATGGTGAACCGGCCCCAGACCAGTACCCTAAACCCATTACCCCCAACCCACGAGAATCTAGGGGACCGGGTCCGGCGAGCCCGTTCTCAAACCAGTTGCGGGTCGACCCGGTCCCCCTGCCAGCCCTAGACACATCCCATATAATAGTCTCATGACATGAAAGTAAAAGACTTAAAGGAAATAGAGGTTTTATCCTCAAAGCTATGAGTACTCACTAAATCTTTAAATCCTTTGCTCCTTAGAAACCTAGCCTCAAGATTGGAACTCAAATCTTTGAACCCTACATTTGAGGAGAATGTACTCAATGTATGCATTAGTGCAAAATGTACTATATATGTTAGTTAGCATAACATCATAAGAGCATAAAATCATAAGGATTAGATGGTCAACATGATGGATAATCCAATACTTCATGAAACATCAACTATAAGCATAAGAGAGAATATTATAATCATAAGCAAAGTCTCCAACATAATCATAATATAAAAATTATTCAACTCTTAGTCATTCATATCATAATAAGACCACTCTCATGTAACTGCAAATCATACTTTTGCAATGCATGAATGGTATCCCATAATACCTTTCTTACCAAGTATCCCTTTAGGTCATCTTAATCATAGTCTATGTGCATAGTCAAAACTTATTCTTTCCTATTATAAGAGAACTACACTCCTAAGTAACCTCATATCATACTTGTGCAATGCATGAATGACATACCATAATGCCATTCACACTAAGAATAACTTTGAAGTTACCATATTCACACTTACCATTCATTTGGTCTCATTCTTAGCTTACTTCATACAAGCAAGGGAACTATCACCTTTGGTTAATCATATCACGGAAGGCAACTATAACAACAACCCAAGCTAAACCTACACCGTATAATAGAACACTTCATAAGTAGTTTCAAGTCATACTTGTGCAATGCATGAATGGCATTTCATACTATCATTCATACTAAGTACCACCTTAGGCTATCATACATACTGACTAGTTGGGAAAACAAATCTTTCCTTTCTATTTTCTATTAGTCATTTAAAGAAATTATGTACTTAGTACAATGCAAGTCACAATACGTGAATTATGTTTTCCAATTCAAGGATACTAAGAATAGCACCCTAATAGGCTAGACCAAACTAGTCACCTTACTAACATAACTATGTTATGCTGAACTAACTACCTTGGAAGGCACACTATCATGCAAGTTTAATATATAGGAAGAGTATAAGTGTTCCATCTTAGCTACCATGAAATAGTCTTAGCTAGACCAACTAAGCCATGCTACTTCTACAAGCACACTATGATGCTAGTGCAAGCTACCCTTAGGAGTATGTATCCTTAATCCTGAGATACCATGAAATTGTCTTGGCCTAACCAAGTCATGCTATAATGAAGGCCTCCTAAAATTCAAGTTCAAGCTACCCTTAGGAGAGTATGTATCCTCAATCCTAGGCTACCATGACTATCACTAAATCAAGCTACCATGAAATACATCTTGCAATGCTAAGTCAAAATACCTTTAGGAGACTATGGATCCTCAATCCTAAGCTACATCTTACAATGCTAAGTCAAGATGCCCTTAGGAGACTATGGATCCTCAATCCTAAGCTACCAATCTTGGTCTTGTCTTACCAAGTCAAGCTATACATGAAGGGATCATATGTCAGAATTTCGAGCTATTATACTCTAACATGTTTTGATTCATTTTAGGTTATTAAGTCTTTTAACTTGGAATCATTCTATATGAGAGAACATTGTAGCTCCTAGAACATTTATGTCAAAGTGTGTAAGTGAGAACATGCTTTCAACAATACACAATAAGATCACATTGTATTGGCCTTACTCTCAAAGCCCGAACATTCATGACTGTGAGCCTTACTCTCAAAGCTTTACTTCTTACAATCATCATTCATACCTAGATTTCAAGGCTTTTGAATCACATACTTCATTAGTAGGGATTTTAGTCATAATTCATCATAAAGGTTCAAATTCAACTTTACTAGTCATGATACATCACATTCACTATAATCTAATTCAATTCATGTCTAAGCTAAGACTCATTTTATAATACTCAAGTGTGCTACAAGGAGCTTAATAGTCCACAATGACGTTAGGGTAAAACTAAAGGCCAAGTGGCTCCAAATATCAGAATGTTATGGAAATCATTAGTCTAAACCTAAACTATGGCAAAAAAATTCTTAAACATTCAACAATGACAACAAATAAGGCCAGCCACAAGGTAAGGATGATCACATATCACAACTAGCATGCATCTAATCCCAAAATCACGATATTATCCTAAAACATGAATTCTAAGCAAAATAACATGACTGACTAGGTACCTACCCGAGTTCACTCAATTTAAAATGATTTCAACTATTTGAGAAAATCTAAGGAATAGGAAGTCGTAGTCCATCTTTAGGCCGGCCACATATACTCTAAATCACATCAACGAAGCTTTTCCTTTCCGCACAACCTCTGAACACTGCCACATTATCAACACTAGAATCACAATAATAATATGGTCATTTAGACACTAAATTTACTTAAAATGGACACAAATTAACTTTGGAATCAAAACAGGAACAATGGGACTTACACCAGAATTTTGGAAATGACTCCACCAAAAAGCCCTAAACAGTAACCCAAACTTTTTTTCTGAAATGAAACATAATTTGGACTCGGAACAGCGGGAACCAACACTTGTAACAACATCACCTTTAAAGAAAACGATGTAAGCTAAGTTAGCCTACAAATCACAAAATATACCTCAAACAGAGAACCCCCAACTCTTCCCAAACACTACACTCTAATGCATATCCCCAAGCTCCCAAATCATAACCTACTTCGAATCGCTAAATTTAAGATAACATGAAGGAGAAGTTGCAGTGGTATGTTGAGGAACGGAGGTGATTGCGTCTAAGTATTCTAAGACTAAATAAGGTGTTGTTAAAGTGTATGGTCAAGAAAAGGTGGGCCTTTCTAAGGTGACCCCCTAGACGCTAAAGCGTAGGCGGTTACACCGATTCAAGGGACACTTATGCAGGAGGGCACAAGCTGGACAAGCTTGCTAAAGTAGTTGTATGGCTTCTAAAGCATTGACTCATTAAGTGAGCCTAGGCCACTAAAGTAATAGTAGCTTGGCTGGTCTAGTCCTCTAAAATGGAGCCATGGATGCTAAAGTGAGGGCAGCTTATGCGACGCTAGGGACGCAATAGCAGAGGCACTAGCATCAGGCACCACAAAATTTTAGCTAATCCCTGTATCCACATTAACGATCATTTTACACTAAAATTGACATTTTAAGGCTAACTAAACCGACATAATTCTTGTATGAGCATGTTTATAAACAAATGTTGACTAAGGTGAAACTTAGTCCAAAGTTTAAAAACAAAAATACATAATGGGACAAACCCGCTCCGAAAGGATTGGGACCCAAGCGGACCATGCCACTTATTGAAAATAACCCTTTTGGAGTTGATGAATGAAAATTGCGTTCTGAGGCTGTCTTCCTATACTTTCAATCGAAATTAACCGTTCAGGGTTAAAAAACTCCAAACACATACAAATTCGCATAAAAACAAAGGAATGACCAATTTATCAAACTATCGATCTCAAAAAATTATAAATGACTTGGGGTTGCTATAAAAAATGCTCTAATCAAAGAAAGGAAGACAATAACACATAAATAACTTCGAGGGTCTTAACAACATCTACTACTAAAAGGACTTCCATCCGCAAAAGTAAGAGTTAGTAAGTACCTGAAGGCTCAAACAAGTTGGGAAACTACTATAACAACTCATGACTGGTCTCCCAGGTAGCCTTCTCAACTGGGTGATTTCTCCAATGGACCTTTTGTAACACTCCAAAAATCCATAATCTTATCTAGAGTATCACATGATTAACTAGTCCTTTTAACACTGTTTTAAGGCCTAAAATAATGTATATAATCATTTAAGAAGTTTTAGAGTCAACACGTCAAGGAACGTCCATGACATCCAGTGAATTGTGAAATATACACTACTGTACCTGGCATGTTTCATGGGGTTTTAAGAGTCAGAATTCAATGAAATTTGGTAGAAAGGTGTTAAACATATTTTAAAGTGTGTTTAGGGTCGAAACATTTGGGTAGGACTCCCCAAGTACCACCTTAAGGGTCCTTGGAGAGGACACTTCAATTTGACCATAAGCTGTCAATTTTACAGTGGCCAAACGACGGATCAATTGACGAGCCATCGACGGGTATACGGCCTGTCGATGGAGGTAATTGATCGAGCCTTCGCCATTTTCAAAAAGTTTCCAAAAACAGACTCTCTGAACTCATCAAAGGCTTGCGAGCATGGGCCGTCGATGGACCTATGGTCCGTAGGTCGAGGAGTCGTCATTTGGTCTGTGTTTCACTATTAAGATTTTATTTAAGTCATTTAATTAGTTAGTTGGTTATTTAAATAATTATGTTTTAAGGGGGGGGGTCTAATTAAGTTAATTAAGGGACTATATAAGTACCTAACACTCATTAAACAAACCTAACTCACTTCAATTCCCAAACATAAAATCCAATGCATTCTATCTGCTTTCTCTCTCTATTCCCCAAGACTCCGTTGAAGATCAATTCAAGGTAACTAAAGCTCCTTTCTACATCAATCTTCAATAATAGCTAAGTTATGGGAACTCTTTACCTTTGGGATTCCTTTCTCCAAAGGGTTCTGCTTGATTTCCAAAAGTTGAGAAAACATGGGTTTCATTCTTAATCCAAAATTTATCTTTCAAATTGTATTGTTCTTGGTTTCTTTTGATTATTATGGATATAATATGATTTATTATTATTAAATTAGGTTAGTTCTTGATGTTAGACCTATTTCTATAGAAGAGATCATGAATTGACCCTATTTCCCTAGCCCTAGGTTATGAATTGACGTTGAATTGGTTAGTGATGATGCAATTGACTTAGTTCTTGTGTTAATTATTATTATATGATGTTATTAAGTCTATTAATGAATTAATATGGTTGGTTTAATGGTAAGACCATGGAAAGAGGCTTGTGAATGAAAATTGGTAAGACTTATGATCTTGAATCCTTACGTCAAATGTGATGGCTTGTACTTAATGAAGATGTTCAATTGAAGTATTAATTGTGATTAGATTAGATAGGTGATGGTATGATGAATGTAATTGAAATGTCTTGATTTTATGGATTGTGAAATTATGATTAAGGTGTAATGATATAAGGTTGATTTGGATCACTTATGTTCCTTACTATGACATGATGATGATGATAATGTGTTAATCTCATGTATGAGGGTTGTATTGAAAGAAAGTTCTCATGCAATTCCAAATGAGCTAATGATTATGATATACAAGTGATTAGTCTCCTATGACCTATACTAAGCTATGATGATTAATAAAGGCTTAAAGACATTTCAAAAAGGGACTTTAGCTTAGAACCGAGTGAAGTTGTTATGAGAGGTGTCCCTTCCCAATGTGGGAAAGTGAGTTCACAATGGTTCTCATGAGATAGAGATTACAATGCAATTGTGCATAAATAGGGTCTCAAGTATGTCTCCTAGTTCTTGAAGTGTGTTGCCCCTATAGGAAGACTAGCTAGTGGATCCACCTAGAATGCTATGTTAATGTTATGATTCTACCTTGGCAAGTAGACCACCTTCTTTCTGTGTAAGGTTATGACAACGGATTCCACATTTAGCTCATGTGGTCTATGTAGGTTAAGGCAATTGTTCCCAAAAGTAAAATGGACGTAATAATGTGAACCCTATCTAAGATTACTTAAGGGGTTCTTCTTAGTATATGTAGGGGTATGGGACTCTACCGATGCATTGCACTAGTTGGACTTGAGTGAAGTCTTAGGAGGATGTTCTTATGCTTTTATGAATTTAATGAAATGCAAATGTTCTTTTTACATGTTGATGACCTATATGATGTTAGTCTCACTTATGAACATATTATTGGTCTGTATTGCTAAATATGATGATGACTACTGATACGCTCAAATTATACTTCCCTAAAGAAGTATAAGTGGTCGTATCAAGTTAAAAGACCCCAATTGTTAGGTTGGGGTCGATCCCACGAGGAAAATGGTTTAGACTTAACTTCAATCTACGATTACGTCTACTTAGTCAAGTCCTTTCAGAAAACAATTAATTAAAGGGGGGATTTTGTGTAACAAAAATGTTTAATTATTTCTAAGTAAGACTAATATCAAGTTTATAACTTGGTGTTTATCAAGTGGTGAGAGAAACTAGGGTGTAAGTGTTCCCCATAGGTTCATAACGTGGTAATCCTAACTATAACAATTCTTTCTTAGTGTCTTACATGTAAAGTGGTAAGTTATGTATCCCTAATTCCTTGGTCTGGCAACTAGAGAATTTCACTCCGTCCCTTGGTCCGGCAAGTAGAAATAGGGCAAGTTCTAACGCGTGCACTCGTTAAAAAGACTTCTAAATGAAAGAATTATCAATACATGCAAGAACCTATTATAGAATTGTTATTCAGATAGTTTTACCTTATTAATTACCTATGGTTCCCACAACCCTAGTTGTGGATTTAGTTATTCATGCTTAGAAATACACAATTCATAGTTACTAAAAAAGAATTCATGTACTTACTTTGACAGGTTTGAAGATAATCCAAAAATAACACTTGAATTAAAGAAAATAACTTGAGAATCGATTCTGGAAACTTGAAGTAATTCTCTAAATCCAAAGTTCAACTTCCAATAACAAGAGTATGAAAAATACCAAAAAGTCTAACCCCAGAAACGAGGTTTTTAACCCTATTTATAATAATAACGTCCTAAAATAAATGGAGTTTTAAATAAAAAAAAAATCTGTCCAAAATGCGTCTTCAGACGACGACCCAACTGACGGTCGTCGATGGAACGACGGAACGTTGACTGCCTCCGTCGGTCCACACTTAGAATCTTTTTCAGCCTCCACTTTTGTATCCTTTCTGTTACAATCGACGGACCAACAACACGGTTCATCGTTGGACTTACGGTCCATCGATGCCTCTGTTCCTCCATACTTAGTGATTTCTTCAAGTCGGGTACTGGGACTACTTTTTGTTACAATTAACGGTTTGCCAAGATGGTCCGTGATCAGTCGACGGATCGTCGATCCTTCTGTAGCCCCAAACTTAGTCAGAATTCCCCGATTTGATTTTAGCATTTTGAACCTCCAGTTGACGATCACTACCTACGGACCGTCGATGGGTCGACGGGCCGTTGATGGCTCCGTAGGTCATCAGTTCTGCACCGATTTCAGCATAGTCTTCTGCGTTTCCATTTTGGACAGTTTTCCTACAAACACAGATAAAAATACATTAGAATTACTACAAAAAAGTCGTAGACACACACTAAACTTAAGGAAAAAGCATTGAAAGTACCGTGAAACCCACGGTACATCAACTACTCATGATGCTATGTTATATGAAGTTAGACATTACTTGTGATCCTTTGTTGGGTTTACTTGGTTGTGTGGGGTTATGGGACTTCAATTGATCATTGCACATGTAAGCTTGGTAATGGGTTATGAGTAAGGGTTTTGCATATGTTGTAATGTTATTAATTCTTATACATGTTTTGTTGTTATGACATTATGTTGGAGTTGCTTTGGTTATGTGCTCTAATATGCTAGTACACATGTTGACTTGACTTTACTTGATGATGTTGATCTTGTATTGTATATGGTCTAATCTTGATGTATATATGTTCATTGGCTCATATGTGTTCTTGATTATGCATAAAGGCTTTTCAAAGTAACTTAGCATGGTTTTGAACAAATGTCCCTTTAAGCATGATTTCAAACATTGAGTTCCTACGAGGCCGATTAAATAAGACTTGGATTCATTTCTCTAAGTATTGGTAGGTCCTCATGTTCAAGGATGTTACCTTCTCTATGCTCTAGATTTGAAGTTGTATCGTCATAAAGACATTGTTCATTCCTTTATCATTTGGATATTGATGTAAGCCTATAATGGCATATTGACTTTGTATTGGCTGTGTCCAACATTTGTACTCGTTTTAGATGGTTCAATATGAGACAAAGTATTAGACTAATTCCTATGTATCTTATGTTGTCTAAATGAGAAGCCTATATAAGCTTCATATGCGAGGAGTCTAAGTAAACTTCCTATGTAGTATGCGAGATATCTATGTAAACCTCACTATATAGAAATGTATGAGAAGTTTTAATTTTCCGCATTTTTTAACCTATTAAATGTTATGACAAATGCTAAGAGGCTAGTCTTAGTCCTCTCCCAGGACACCGACGCCGGTTGCGTCTAGGGGGAGCTCTTCGGTCGTGACATCTTTATCACAATAATGGTTCTTGAACACAAATGTCACGCATCTTTGGTTAGAATAGCAAATAAATATTTCACAAAGGTCAAACCATCATGGAATTCAACTGCACATGAGGAACATATCGGTGCAGTATCAAAACAAGAAAACCTGGGTGAATAGCTGAAAATGCTAGATGTCACGCCCCGAGCTACCCCCGAGATGCGGACACGGAACCTAGGACCATAAGTGATCCCAAGCTAACCTTGCTGGCATGATCATGAGCATACTAAAGATAATAAACTGTTGCGGAAGCTAAATCATACTTAAAATGAAAAGATGGGGAATACCCATATTCTATAACTGAGATATTTGAAAACAATGAGTTTAATACAAAAAAATTATTAACTCAATACTAAGCTGAATCTAAATATGTTTGAAAATAGCCTCTAAACTGGACTAGAAATACTGGGACAAGCCCCAGCTAAATCTAGCAAAAACAGAAACTAAATGACTAAAGACTGAAATGAAACTCATGACTGTTGTCCTGGGAGAATGAGGAATCACCACTGAATCTGTTTAACTGGAGATCGGGAAATGGATCTATGCGTGATCTGGATGCTGAGAACCTGAACCTACATCATGAGAAGATGTAGCGCACGTATGCGTCAGTACTTGAAAGGAACTGAGCATGTAGGATATAGAGTAAGGCTGAAATAAAACATAACTAAACAAGCACAAAAACAAGTATAATAATATGAACATGATGTGCTGATTTTTGAGCTAACTGGATGCAATGACCAATTTTTAACATGCTAAAACTGAATACTGAATATACTGATAAATGGTCAATGCAGAGAGTTTGACTGAACTATGGGAGCTACTAATAACCGATAATAAAACCACATGAGCTAAATTTGGAGTCCGATGTATACGCCCCATTGAGAGGACCCAATATACCCTGCCAAAGGTATAAAGGCATGCTGGCTTGATCACTAAACTGATTACCCACAGAGGGGACTTACAACCTACTAGGCTAGTAGTTCTGGGACTAATGGGTACGCTAAACCCTAGTCCGACTCGGTATTATGCTACTCCCAATGAATTTTGGAAATTAACTCATTATATCTGAATTTCTATAAATACTGGATAGCTCGAAACTACACATGCAAACTGAGAATGCAAAAATTAATCTGGTAATTATGCATTTATAACTGAGGCATGTATATCTGAAGTGTCTGAAATATATGACCTAGCATGTGTAATTCAAGAACTAAATAAATACAAAGCTAGGGTTCTAAAATTCATGTGATAATCTGAGTAATAACATGATAATCTGATTTGGAACATATATTTAATAGATTCATGAAGTTATATCAAAGTTCTAGAAACCCTAGGTTTAATCATGATAAGAGAATCAAGAACTGACTGAAAGTAAGGACCCAATGGGTGAAAGGAACCCACTAGTGAAATCCCACATACCTGGTGATGAAATCCACAGAAAAATACTTATGTTTTGGGGCTGGAACTGCTGGAGCTTTTGGCGTTCTTGAACAAGGGTTCTTGAGCTTTTTTCTCCTCTCTTGCTTCTAATTTTCTAAGTTTTGATTTAATGATTTGACTTGGATATGTTTTAATTATGTTTCTAGGCTTAAACTGACTAAAATCTGATGATTTAGGGTCAAAACGACGTAACTTAGGGTTTAAACGGAGTGGGAAAGGTCAAAAAGACCTCTGGGAAGATTGCTGTCGGGCCTCACGACGGCCAGGAATGACGGTCCGTCGTGCGTCCGACGCCCTGTTGTTGGGTCCGTTGTGAGGGCCTGTTGACAGACCTTTACTAAAATAGGCATAAATTTTTACTCGGAGGTCTGATTGTAGCAAGGTCGGTGGCTATGGAAAGATAATTCAATTATCTATCTGTGGGTAGGTTATGGGAGACCTAATTAATTTTATGCTAAGAGTTATGATCATTTTAATTTGACCCAATTACATTTCCTTTTAACTGGCTGCAAATTTTCCACCTACGGTCATTTTGTGCTAAGAGTTATCTAAATGCTGGAATGGTAGCTATTATTGTAGGCAAACTCAATAAGAGGAAGGTGATCATCCTAACTACCTTTGAAATCGATCACACAAGCTCTCAACATATCCTCTAAGGTCTGAATGGTACGCTCTGCCTGCCCATCCGTCTGTGGATGAAATGCTGTACTAAGGTTAACTTGAGTACCAAGACCTTTTTGAAATGACTTCCAGAGATGAGAGGTAAACTGAGGACCTCTATCTGATATGATAGACAAAGGAACCCCATGCAACCTCACAATTTCAATAAGGTAAAGCTTGGCATAGTCCTCTGCCGAATATGTAGTCTTGACCGCCAAAAAGCGAGAAGACTTAGTCATCCTATCAACTATCACCCAAATTGAGTCATGCTATCTGCTAGTACGAGGTAACCCTGTGATGAAATCCATATTGATCACATCCCACTTCCAAGTAGGAATATCGATCTCTTGAGTCATACCTCCTGGTCTCTGATATTCTACCTTGACTTGCTGGAAATTGGGGCACTTACTCCACTCTCTGATTGTTGACTGCACCCTTTAGTTCAAGCAAGATCGGATCACTCTCTTGCTTTTCCTTAACCTCCACTACCAAAGATGATTTTGCCCCATTCTGAACTGTTATACCGCTGTCTGATATGCTCATAAGGCGAACTCCCAAGTGAGCAAGTCTGTGAACATCCTTCACTAGCTCCTTTCTTTTTTCTCAACATGGGCTACACTACCCATAGATAATCTACTAAGAGCATCGGCCACTACATTCGCCTTTCCAGGATGATAATGCACACTCATATCATAATACTTAAGGAAACTCAAGCCATCTCCTCTGGTGAAGATTCAACTCTTTCTGGGTGAACACATACTGAAGGCTCTTATGATCGGTGAACACATCTACATGAACACCATACAAGTAGTGTCTCCATATCTTGAGTGCAAACACCACTGCTGCAAGCTCGAGGTCATGAGTTGGATAGTTCTTCTCATGCACCTTAAGCTTTCTAGAGGCATAAGATATAACCTTATCTCTTTGCATCAACACACAACCAAGGCCAACTCTGGATGCATCGCAATAGATCACATAACCATCTGAACCCTCTGGTAGAGTCAAGACAGGAGTTGTAGTCAATCTAGTTTTCAATTCTGCGAAGCTTTTCTCACAATCATCTGACCATTGGAACTTGACCATCTTCTGAGTCAACCTAGTCAATGGTGAGGCTATGGATGAAAATCCTTCCACGAACCTTCTGTAATAACCTGCTAGACCTAAGAAACTTCTGATATCTGTAGCAGAGGTAGGTCTGGGCCATTGTTTCGCTGCTTTTATTTTTTGTGAATCTACGCGGATCCCTTCGCTAGATACAATGTGACTAAGGAAAGCAACGGATTGCAACCAAAACTCACATTTACTAAACTTAGCGAGTAACTGGTGATCTTTGAGAGTCTGCAGAACAACTCTCTAATGACTTGCATGTTCTTCCTCACTCCTAAAGTAAATGAGGATATAATCAATGAAGACGATAACGAACAAGTCTAAGTACTGTTTGAACACTCTGTTCATCAAATCCATGAAAGCTACATGAGCATTGGTTAGTCCAAACGACATAACTACAAATTCATAATGACCATACCGAGTTCTAAAGGTTGTTTTTGGAATGTCACTATCTCTGACTCTGAGCTGATGATAACCCGATCTAAGGTCCATCTTTGAGAAATGACTAGCACCCTGAAGTTGTTCAAACAAGTCATCAATCCTGGGGATGGGATACTTATTCTTGATTGTGACCTTGTTCAACTGTCTATAGTCAATGCACATTCTGAGAGAACCATCTTACTTCTTTACGAACAATACTGGTGCACCCCATGGTGAAATACTAGGTCTGATGAAACCCTTATCTAGAAGGTCTTTCAACTGCTCTTTCAATTCCTTAAGCTCTGATGGAGACATTCTGTAAGGAGGAATAGAAATAGGCTGGGTATCTGGAAGGAGATCAATTCCAAAGTCGATTTCCCTTTCGGGAGGAACCCCGGGAAGATCTTTTGGAAATACTTCTGGAAATTCACAGACTACTGGAACTGACTCAAGAGATGGGGTTTCAAGGCTAGAATCCTTAGCCCAAACTAGATGATAGAGATAACCCTTAGATATCATCTTTCTGGCCTTAAGGTTAGAAATAAATCGACCCATAGGCTCTAGGCTACTACCCTTCCATTCTAAGATTGGTTCGTCTAGAAACTGAAAACGAATAATCCTAGTTCTACAATCGACTGAGGCATAACATGAGTTTAACCAATCCATGCCGAGAATGACATCAAAGTCTATCATTTCTAACTCTACTAGATCTGCTGAGGTGACTTTCTGAGAGACTATGACAGGGCAATTTCTGTATACCCGTCTAGCTATAACTGGGTCACCGACTGGAGTAGAGACTGAGAAGGGTTCTCAGAGAGTTTCTGGACTGACACTGAATTGGACTGCTATATAAGGAGTTACAAAAGAAAGAGTAGCCCCTGGATCTAACAATGCATAAACATCAAGGTCAAAGACTCGCAACGTACCAGTGACTACATCAGGAGAACCTTCCTGATCCTGGCGAGCCTGAAGAGCATAAAGTCTGTTCTGGCACTGACCGACACCTGTACCAGATGAGTTACCCTGCTGAGTTGGGCGACTTGCTGGTGCTGCTGAATTTGTAGACTGAGCTCTACCATTACCACCTCCTTGACCCTGTCTAGAAGGACAGTCCCTCAACCTGTGACCAGACTGACCACATCCAGAACATCCTTCTTTTCCTGCAAGACACACGCCCGGATGGTTCTTACCACACTTAGAGCAAGTGGGGTAAGTGTTGGTGCCTGAAACACTTCCCTGAAACTTAGAGCCTGGTGCTCTGCCCTTCTGGTCATACCTATTCTTGGAGGATGGAACACTAGCTGATGAAGGGCTGGAGCTGAAAACTTCTGCTGACCCTGCGAGCGATTTCCACCACCCAATTTCTGCTGAGAATAGTCATAGTTCCCAGTCCTAGCCTTCTTATTTTCCTTAGCCTGTTCCCTAAGCTTATCACCCTCAACCTGGTGAGCATGAGTCATAAGCCTAGAGATGTTCATATCTCCCAGCAACATAGCATTTCTGCACTCTGTCTTCATCAAATCTGATACTCCATAATAGAACTTATTCATCTGAGCCCTGGAGTCAGCAACCATGTGAGGAGCATACCTGGAGAGTTGGTTAAACTTCAGCCCATACTCTTGGACTGTCATGTTTCCCTGCCTCAAGTTCATGAATTCTTGGGCCTTTGCTTCTCTCAACTCTATTGGGAAAAACCTGTCGAGAAAAGTCTCACTGAAGCACTCCCAAGTAATAGGAGCTGCATTTGCACCCCTATTCTCCTTCCACTGAGTGTACCAGATATGAGCCACGTCTTTCAGCTGGTATGACGCCAACTCAACCCGATAATTCCCAGTAACCTGCATCACCTCAAAGATCTTCATGATTTCGTCCAAGAAATTCTGAGGATCTTCATTAGTCTACGATCCTAAGAACTCAGGCGGATTCATCCTAACAAAGTCACGGACCCTTGCTGTTGCTGATCCACTATTTTCATTCATAGGATCATGAACCCGATTGTTCTGGTGGGTCATACTTTGAGCCAACATCTGTATGGCATTCCTGAACTCAGCAGTTGAGACTTATTGATCTGGGATTGGAGGAGCTGCGTTTGCATTCCTGGCATTCGCATTCCTAGCGTTAGCTCTACGAGGAGGCATGATCTGAAATGTAGAACGTAAAGTTAGAATGGAATAAGATCATACCTTACGCACGATAAGAGTAACAAGAAAGTGAAGTTTTTTTTCCTAAAACACTTTATAGCCTCCCTAACATTAGATGTGGTGCACTTCACACCCATGAAAAGGACTCTACTTAGTGCGGCTTTTTCAGCTCTTAGGACTCTTGAACCTAGTGCTCTGATACCAAGTTTTATCACGCCCCGAGCTACCCCCGAGACGCGGACACGGAACCTAGGACCACAAGTGATCCCAAGCTAACCCTGTTGGAATGATCATGAGCATACTAAAGATAATAAACTGTTGCAGAAGCTAAATCATACTTAAAATGAAAAGATGGGGATTACCCATATTCTATAACTGAGATATTTGAAAACAATGAGTTTAATACAAAAGAATTATTAACTCAATACTAAGCTGAATCTAACTATGTCTGAAAATAGCCTCTAAACTAGACTAGAAATACTAGGACAAGCCCCAGCTAAATCTAGCAAAAACTGAAACTAAATGACTAAAGACTGAAATGAAACTCATGACTTTTGTCCTCGGAGAATGAGGACTCACCACTGAATCTACTGAACTGGAGATCGGGAAAATGATCTATGCGTGATCTGGATGTTGAGAACCTGAACCTACATGGTGAGAAGATGTAGCGCACGTATGCGTCAGTACTTGAAAGGTACTGAGCATGTAGGATAGAATAAAGCTGAAATAAAATATAACTTAACAAGCACAAAAACAAGTATAATAATCTGAATGTGATGTGCTGATTTCTGAGCTAACTGGATGCAATGACCAATTTATAACATTCTTAAACTGAATACTGAATATACTGATAAATGGTCAATGCAGAGAGTCTGACTGAACTGTGGGAGCCACTAATAACCGATAATAAAACCACATGAGCTAAATGTGGAGTCCGATGTATACGCCCCATCTAGAGGACCAATATACCCTGCCAAATGTATAAAGGCATACTGGCGTGATCACTAAACTGATTGCCACAGAGGGGAGTTACAACCTACTAGGCTAGTAGTTCAGGGACTATTGGGTACGCTAAACCCTAGTCCAACTCGGTAGTATGCTACTCCCAATGAATTTTGTAAATTAACTTATTATATTAGAATTTCTGTAAATACTGGATAGCTCGAAACTGAACATGCAAACTGACAATGCAACAATTAATCTGGTAATTATGCATTTATAACTAAGGCATGTATATCTGAAGTGTCTGAAATATATGACCTAGCATGTGTAATTCAAGAACTAAAGAAATACAAAGCTAGGGTTCTGAAATTCATGCGATAATCTGAGTAATAACATGATAATTTGATTTGGAACATATACTTAATAGATTCATGAAGTTATATCAAAGTTCTAGAAACCCTAGGTTTAATCATGATAAGAGAATCAAGAACTGACTGAATGTAAGGACCCAATGGGTGACAGGAACCCACTAGTGAAATTCCACATACCTGGTGATGAAATCCACGGAAAAATACTTAAGTTTCGGGGCTGGAACTGCTGGAGCTTGTGGCGTTCTTGAACTAGGGTTCTTGAGCTTTTTTCTCCTCTCTTGCTTCTAATTTTCTAAGTTTTGATTTAATGATTTGACTTGGATATGTTTTAATTATGTTTCTAGGCTTAAACTGACTAAAATCTGATGATTTAGGGTCAAAACGACATAACTTAGGATTTAAACGGAGTGGGAAAGGTCAAAAAGACACCTGGGAAGGTTGCTGTCAGGCCTCACGACGGCCAGGACTGACGGTCCGTCGTGCGCTCGACTCCCCGTCGTTGGGTCCGTCGTGAGGGCCTGTTCGACAGGACTTTACTAAAATGGGCATAACCTTTTACTCGGAGGTCTGATTTTAGCAAGGTCTGTGGCTATGGAAAGATAATTCAATTATATATCTGTGGGTAGGTCATGGGAGACCTAATTCATTTTGTGCTAAGAGTTATGATCATTTTAAGTTGACCCAGCTGCATTTCCCTTTAACTGGCTGTAAATTTTCCACCTAAGGACCGTAGGTCCACCTACGAACCATGCTGGTCATCCATAGTTCTTGTAAGAGAGTGGTTGAAGGGATTCTTGATCGACGGTCACGCACTACGGACCATCGTTTGACCTACAGACCATAAGTCCGTCCGTCGTCCAAGACTTAACCAATTTTTCTAGGCTGAAACTTTTGAGAGTTTCTGATCCCATCGACGGTTGTGCAGGACGGACCGTGGTTCAGGCTATGGTCCGTCGATGCCACCGTTGGTAGCACCTGCAGATTTTTTTGAAAAACTAATTTTTGGTCTGTTTTGGCTACGGGGTGTTACACTAGAGGTAAGGCCTACTCTCTAAAATGAGGTAAGAATTAGAAGTAGAGAAATAGATGCTTCTTTGGGACTCAATGGGTGAAGATGAACTCATTGATGAATTTTGCATATACCTTGATGAAACCCTATATTGGACTTGGATAGAAGGATTGAAACCCTTGGAACATTGGAATCCTTGCTTTTCTTTGGGAGTTGAGAGAGAATTCAAAGTTGGAGAGAATGAGGGTGAAAACGATGGTTAGGTCTTACAAACCAGTTATACCTCTTCAAATAAGTCTAAAATGACGAAGTATATAAATTAAAAGAGTAGGAAAAGACCCAGATAACCCTAAGAAAGAGTTATCGGACAATAACAACAATTACCTTCTGCGTTCTGTACATGCTTGTACGGACCGTACTTTCCATCTATCAATCATTTAACGATAGTTAAGGTCTCTGATGAAGAATCACAAACCACTTTCATGACCGTTTGTTCCTTATACAACTCGTCAAACCTCCTCATAGAATAAGAGACTGGAAATTTTCCTCAGTTCAAGTTACAACCCGTATTAACCACTCGTAGATCCCAAAAATACTGAAATATCAAATTTCTAAATGATGTAACCATGGGACACATATATAACTTGTTTTCCCTATTAATATTTGTCTTGTTGGCTCGTGAAAAGGGTCACAGACTTTACATTTTTCCTATTTTCTAACCTTCACTCTACGAGCCATCCATGACTTATACACTGAACCATGGATTATATATCGAACTTATGAACACAAAGCCAACATTCCCCAAGTTCTAAGTGTAATCCATGAGGCATATCAACGATTCGTAAAACCCTTTACGACCTATAGACCACCCTCATGAAACACTGTACCAATGGGTTTTGCCCCAGATCTTGCAACCAATCAACTTCTTACTGACTTTTTGTACTTTTGAGGGGTTAATTAAATATGAATTAGGGAATCCTCTACCACATGGCCATTCCCGGGATGGTATATGATAATCACATCATAATCTTTCAGCAACTCAAGCCATCAACGCTATCGTAGATTCAAATCCTTTTGCTTGAAAATGTATTAGATGCTTTTATGATTTGTCTATACGTATGCACATCATATAATTAATGCCTCAATTTTTCAAGGCATGAATAATTGCGGCCAAATCTAAATCATGGGCCAGGTAGTTTTTCTCGTGATTATTTTAGCTATATAGAAGAATGGTAACACCTTACCATGTTGCATCAAAACACAATCAACCCCGATGCCTGAAGCAATAAAATAAACCACATAGCCCTCTGGACCCTCTGTTAAGGTCAAAACTGGGGCTAAAGTCCATCTGTCTTTTTAACTCTTGAAAGCTTTGTTCTCAGACTACGGTCTTCTGAAACTTATCTATTTTTTGAGTTAGCTTAGTCAAAGGTGTTAAAAGTGAAGATAATCCATCCGTCTACAAACATCCTAAAATAGCTTGCTAACCTCAAAATCTACAAACTTCTATTAGAGGCATAGGTTAGGTCAAGTCTTCACGACCACAATCTTCTTCATGTCAACCTGTATACCAGAATACAACCAAAAGTCACACTCGAGAGCTTATCATACAATTTATGACCTCGAAGTACCTGAAACACTTCTCCAAGAATGTCTCTCTACTCCAAGTCTAATTGTGAATATATAAGAATATCATCAATAAACATAATCATGAATGAGTCTAAGAATGGCCTAAATATGTTGTTTATCGATTCTATAAAAACTACTGGCATTTGTCAATCTGAAATACATTACAAGAAACTCAAAATGAACATATTTGATCTTGAAAGTTGTCTTAGGAATATCACTTTCTCGAACTCATACCTAATAGTACCCATAACATAAATCACTCTTTAAGAAATATCGGGCACCTTATAGCTGCTCAAACAAATCATCAATCCTTGGCAGTGAGCATTGGTTCTTTATAGTAACATTATTGAGTTGTCAGTAGTCTATACATCTATGCAATGACCTATCTTTCTTTCGTAGAAACAATATTGGTGCACCGCATGATGATGCACTTGGCCTGATGAAACCCTTACCTAACAAGTCTTTTAGCTACTCATTTAATTCCTTTAATTATGCTAGTGCCATTCTATACGGAGGATTTGATATTGGGTGGATATCTGGTAATGTATCAATAGCAAATTAATCTCCCATTTTAGGAAATACCAAAGAGATCATCCGGAAAGACATCTAGAAATTCATTAACAACAAGAATTGACTATAAGTTCGGTGGTTCTAGGTCAACATCCTAAACTCTAACAATATGATACAATGCAACCCTTAGCAATCAATTTCCAACCTCGAATATACGAAATAAATGTGCCCTTCCATGCTTGAAACACCTATCCTAGAATGTGAACATAGAAATAACAAGAGCCAGTCAATCCATACCCATAATAATAATAATGTCAAAGTCTGTTCTTGCTTTTATTTTTCTTTGTAACCGGCTCATTCAGGAATAGAATTGCATTTTATTACTTTTATTGATACTATCTCTTGTACTCCTCTAATCTTTTTTAATATGAAGATATTTGATGGAAATATAGTTCATGAAACAATTAAAAAAAATTTCCTTAGCATCTCAAATCTGAATTGGACAATGCCAGAACATACATCTGAGTTGTTAAAGAGTTGGGTAAGGAGAGGAGGCAACAAGAGTCGGAGGAGATGGTGAAGGTTAATACCATCATGTATATGGTGGTCAATTTGGAAGGAAAAGAATGGTATATGTTTTGAAAATAGATTCAATTCAATTCACAAGGTCAAATGGAATTGTATAGTATCTTTACTCTAGGAATTTCATTCACACACACATATAAAAAGAAAGAATGAGAAAATGAGAATGATCATTGAACATAGATAGTTGTTATTTATAGTTTGTGTAAACCATAAGAATAATTAAAAATAAGTTGAAGAGACATATTATTTAAGTAAGGAATGTAAATAGATGGAGGTTTTGTTGTAACTTTTTAGGTATAATTAGAATAATAAATATGAATGAATTTTTTAATTAATAAACAAATTATTTAATGAAAAGAAATGAAAAAAAAAAAGGAGGAAAAAAAGAAATTGAAATGGAGGCCATAGAGAGGTGCCACATCAGCTCCTCTATGATCCTCCTTTATATATATATTGATTAGTGAAAAATAAATAAATTTAACTATCAAAATAATAAATTTAAATTAGTTGTTTAACTAAAAAAGTAAACAAATACATTTGAAGAGAATCAAATATACCCATATGGATTATATTTTTTTTAAAAAAATAATTAAAACATTATATTATATTAAATTATTCTTTTCACATATTAGAGGAAAGAGTATATGTGAGTCATTTATATAAGAATATGTTTATATATGAATCAGTTTCATAACAAAAAGTATATCAAATCTAAATAGTAAAGTTACAGAGTATATTAAACCTTTTTTCTTATTTCTATTAGAAACTTGAATACCAAAGACAAAATAGAATAAATATATAAATTTTTTTATCAAAAAAGAAAAGATAATCTAAAAACTAATTGAGCATAACATCAAATAAATCTTTAAATTGAAAAAGAAAGTATAATGTAAAAACTAAGTGAGCATAACATCAGATAATTCTTTAAATTGTAAAAACTATCTTCTTAAACATCTAACAAATAATAACATAGAAAAATGGACAATTTTTCTAACTTACCAAGGTAAAGGTTGACCTTTACCCAACATATTCCTTTGAACCAACTTCTTTGAACATCCTTTGTTAGTGCCACGTGTCCAATTTTTATTTTTTTTAAAAAAATCGCATGCCTAATTTATTTTTTATCCAATACAGACATAACTACCATGGAACTGTGGAAGGTAGAAAAAATATAAAATCATTAAAAAATAGTTAAGGATCCTTAGACTACGATTGAAATTTCATAAATATATTTTAACTACACTAAGTTCATATCACTTCTTGAACTCATTTTTGTGTAATTTTGTATATTTTTTATTTTATCTAATACACTTCTAGACTTCAAATAATTGAGGTGCGTGAGAGATATTTGAATGTCATGTAAGCAAAAAAGATATACAAAATTATTTTAAAAATTAATTTAAAGAATAATAGTATCTTAGTTTAATTAAGAATCTCTCTGAAATTTCGATCATAATCTAAAAAATATTCTGTTTTATCCCAACAATTAATGAGATGAAAATTAAATGTGAGCTCTATATCTATTTATTTTTTTCTTATCAATTATTATTTAAATAGATAAGGAGAGACCCTCTTGTGAAAGTTAAAGACAATAAGTTAAAGACAATAATGCAGTGGAGACATTATTGCTCTTGTTTTATTCTACTTTTATTTTTCTCTCTTCTGCATGGAGCCTTGACTTCAATTTCTATATCAGGTTTTTATTTTTATTTTTCTTTTTCTGCACTAACTCTTCCTTTTTATTATTATTGTAATTAGTTTTGTTTTGGTTTTAGTGTATTCAATGTTAGTTACCAATTTTTTTTGCCACAGATAGAATTTTTGTGTACCCAATTTCAACTGGGAGAAATCTTCTTCAGGCTAAGGATGGTAATCTCCATGCTACTTTTTGTGTATTCTAATTAAATATTATTTTATTGAATTTTGATGATTTGTTGTGGGGATATTCTTGGTATCTCATATTTTAATGTCTCTTTGTGTGAAAATTTCCTTTTATTTGGGGAATGAAAAGGGGTTTTCCCTTTTGAAATTTGTTAATTCGTTGAGTCTAGTTTTGTTGCACATTCTTTTTGTGTTCAACTAGGGAATCTCTTATGACTAAGCGATAGGTTTCATTTGTCTGTACTTAATAAATATGATAATTTTAATTATTTAGATATTTTATTTTGTGTTTTAATTGGAGGTATTAGACAATTTTGAATATTTATTCCATCGTGTAGAATATATTATCTCATATGTATGATGACATAACTTATATCCCAAAATAATTAATCTCGAGATAACTTGTTTCCAACCAACGAAACTAGTATTATAGTTATGTCAGTTTACCTCATTTTTCCCTTAGCAGAGCATATCTTTGGAATGTTTGGTTGCAGTCTTGGATAGAAGGAAATCAGAACTAATTTTGAATAAACAATGGCTACTTTGGGGAATAAACTATCCCCATAGTCCTGGATTTCCACAAGGCATAATATACAACCAAACGCCAATTTGACCTTAGCTGGTAATAAGGCACTCTAATATTTATAGTGCATATCTACACACTTCAATTTGGTCTGAATTAATAACTAAGCACTCCAACTTGTCTTTAGTATATCGCATGGATATTTTATGTTAACGTGACACAAATATTTGAGATGTCTAGATGATCATTTTGTTGGTTGGAGTGTTCAACTAATTAACAACAGAGACGAGCTAAAATGTCTAAATGTGTATACTCAAAGTTGGAGTGTTTACTTGCCAGTTGAGGCAAAGTTTGAATGTTTGCTTATGTATTATGCCCTTTCCACAAACACATTCCTTTCTGTTTTATTTTACTTGTCCCCTATACTAAAAATAATAGATGTTTTATGTTATTTATTGGTTTAAGTAAACTAGTTTCTGACAACGTGCGTTGCACCGTTTAATTTTTACTACTGTTATATAATTTATAATTGTGCTATCAAATAGAAAATGTTTAAATCAACAATATTAATTTTACCAATTATATTTCATGTATCAACAAAAATAAATAAAAAGGGATTGCGCATTTGGCATCAAGCAAAAAGTATGTGAAATTAATTAATATAATATAGTCTCCTTTAACTTTGTATAAGTCTTTTTTATGATCTAAATATTAGTGATAACCTTTTATAGCCATAAATGGATATTAAAAATACATGCACACTTATTGATAAGATTGCCTATTTTATTTTAATGAGAAACGATAGAGTGAAATATTTACATTATTTAAGTAAGATTTTAAAATTAAAAGACAGTACTATCAAAATTATACAAGATTAAAAGCAATTACATTTAAAATATAAAACTGACAGATATATAAATTAAACACTGAACTTCATACACACATCTATTTCAAAAGCTCATAATAATAGCTAAAAGATTACAACATCACAATGAGTTTATTAGAAATGCAAAAGAAATTAGAAACAACAATAATCTGCATGATGAAGAATATATATCGAAAGAGATATGAGGACTTAGACATGTCTAAAAAGAAGTCTTCAAGTTCTTCTCCCCACCTTATGTATTCTATTTTTTCATGACTTTTTTGCCTATCATAGATGGAATAGTTTTTGGATTATCAGTTGAATGACAATTTCTTTCATTTTTCAATGGTTATCACCTAGTTCTTAAATTGTAGTAAAAATGTCTGTTTAAATTCTATATTTTTCGGTTTTAAATAATAGTCTTTAATATATAGATAGATGGAAAGATGAAAGATACAAATCATAGTTAGACTTACTAAGAGAAGTAACATTACCACTAATAATTATTGCTTTGAACTTGAAATTTAGTCTAGTTTGAATGAATAATTAAAAAGATGAAAAACACAAATCATTGTAATTAGTAATAAATGAGGCAATTACAAGTCATCTCAATAATTTATTACTAATTCATTCATATATAATAACACACTTCTAATATCTTAGTAATAATAAATCAAATAAATAAAATCAGTGGCATTAATCGGATAAATGGGGGTCACTCTTTTCATATGCGAGTAATTATTCTAGAATATACATGTACAATTAAAATATATCTTTTCACATTCCAAACATTTAATTATTTATTTATATTTTAATTAAGAATTAATTTAAGGAAATGCAAAATTCATCAACATTTTTATTAGAATGATACAATTTAACATTTAAACTAAATAATTAAATGTTTTTATAACATTCTAATTTAAAGTAAGGGTAAAATTATAATTCAACTTTTAACTTTTTTTGTTCCCTCTTATAATAATAGATGATTAAGAGACTTTTATTACTTCTATCCCATGTTATCCTTAGTATTAAACAACTACATAAAATGGTGGTAGTCAAATTGAAAGTTCCAACTCATTATTAATCAGATTAATTTAGTAAAATACTCCTCTAAGTAAAGTTGTGCCAAGTCAACAATGGTCAAGTAATATGAAATAGAGGGATTAATTCACTTAGCTGAGACTAAGTTGCTCAAACTCTTTAAACATATTATCACATCTAGTTTTCAAGAATTCGATACTCATCTGATGACATTTTTAAAGAGTCCGAGCAACATAGGTATGACAAGTCATTGAATGCTTATTCTTCGATGCAATACACAATTGATCACTTCACAAACTAACTTGAAAGATAATTTGAGTTTCTTTTACCTATACTACTCAATGCAGCTTGTCCTGTTAGCTTTGAGTTTCAGAACTACACTATCATCACTAGCCAATGCAAGCCACCACGATACCCAGCCAAACAATGTTGCGATGCTTTTTTACAGTTTGCTTGTCCTTTCGTCGAAAGTCTGAATAATCAATCAAATGACTGTATCTCTGTAATGCACGGCTACATCAATCAGTACGGACATTACCCAACTGGTCTTTTTGCCAGTGTGTGCAAAGGTACACAGCAAGGTCTGCCATGTCCTGCATTAGCACCATCACAATCAGCTGATCGCGATGATACTAGTAGCAGCCAGATAGACTGTAAACTATCACTAGTTTACAGTTTTGCCACAACTTTTATGGGGGCCTTGATGTTGATGTTGCTTTTCTGATATTCATATCACAAGAGAACAGGTTTTGCTCATAAGGTTTGATTTTTAGATTGTTATTGACGATTTTTTACGTATTTATGTATGTATGTATGTATGATTCGATCGATTTTCACCCGTATGGTGGTATACCTTATTACACTTGAATTTCTCATGTAGTCATTCTCAATTATGCTATAAGCAGATATGGACCCACATGTATAGGTGAGAATGCACATGCACCGGTTAATTTAGAAGAAAAAAATAATAATATATATATATATATATATAGAGAGAGAGAGAGAGAGAGAGATCTGCTTTGAGAAACTAGCAGAAACTAAATATAAAAAACAGCGCCCCAATAAAAAGCAGAGGATGACACTTAGTACTGCTGATATTGGCCAGTGCACCCACCCTTGTGGACCTCTGCTAGAGACCAGCTAGAACCACATTCTATTCTTTTTAATATAAGTTTTGAATTTAAAGGATACTAATAATTTAGTGCATCCAAAGTATCCAAATTCTAGGGCTATAAGTGTAAAGGGGACTCTACCATCAATTATAGATTGTTAGAATAACTTAAGAGAGTTTTTTTTTAGTTTAGTTGTGTCCTAAGCATTGAAAGAATATGGTCTTTGAATAACTTTGTAATAAAGTAAATTATGGAAGATAAACAAGACACAAGATAATTATTGGTTGTCTATTACTACTAATTACACAAATGATTGGTTGGCACAACAAGATTACAAGGTATACAATAAAATATCATTAGCCTAAAAATACCCTTTGACTCGATCTCCAAATAATGCCCTTAGTCTTTTCTCCATTATATCAATTGACTTTAAACATGAAATATCACTCATAATTGGAGAAATCCCCCATGGGAACCTTACCTCTTTGTCTCGTGTTGTTGTCAATCCTTCTCATTTTCAAATACCCCCCCCCCCCACAAAAAAAATCCTGAAATCCAATTTATTCATTTATTCCAAAACCTAAGAAAAATAGGAAAAATCTAATGATTATGGAATGATGAATACTTATACATTGTAAATTAATATATACTAATTATATAGTGATTATTCATTCATCATGTATGCATTGATTATATACTATAAACAAAATTTGTGATCTTGGGAAGTTTATTAAATTTGAGGCCTTTCTTTGATGGATTTGAATAGGATACAATATATAGGGTAGATATTCCTAAATGTTAACACACATGAAGTATCTTTTGTATCAAATATCATAGGTTGCTAAACTTGAGAGAAATAAAATATGTACGACTAAAAATAAATATTCAACTTAGTCCGAAATTTTGACAAAAATAACTTATTAATCGAACAATATTAGTTCATTTTTCCAACAAAATAGAATAACATTCGTAAATGATTGAAATAAAAAGCACAATAACATGAACTGAAAAGAAAAATGCAACAAATTAAGACACACACTATGAAAAGAGAACATGCAGAAACAATGATAGAACATTATAATTATTACATTCTCAATCGAGGTCCTTGTAATGTCCATCATCTTCAACATTGACGGCATTGCCTTCTTTAGGTGCAGGCTCTATATCGCTTCCATCCCCTAATGTAGCTATAGTATCAATAAACCCCGGGTTATTGAATGACTCTTCCATTGGACTTGCAGATAAGATAATGTTTTCTTTGTTGGATGGAGGATTTGGAGGCTGGTTTAGTTCTTTCTTTCTTTCATCAAGTTTAGTCATTTTTGCAGCAAACACCTTTAGCAAACCTTTCATTTCTCTAGCATCAAGTTCATTAATACTTTTTCCCTCCACTAGTTGGTTGAAGAGGATTTCCATTTCTTTCGCCTCATTCAGTTTCTCTAATTTGCTAATTTGTTCTTCTTTTTTATCAACTTTCTTTTGAAGATATTCTTCATGTGTGACCAACTTTTCAAGCCTTTTGAACTCAATAAAACTTAAATACCTCGTCAAGACATCCTGAGCCAGACTTGCAGATTTCCAAGCAATGGGTTGGATTTTTCCTGGCCTAAAAATAATTATGGCGACTTCTATGTCACACAAGATAGAAAGCTCTTCGGCTTTCTTGAACAAACTTGTTTCTCTTCGATCTAAGATGGAGTTTCTCACATTTTCGCTGTAGTTCCTAGCATCTCTGAGCCTTTTTCTAGCCATATTTGATACTTGAACAAAAAAAATATTTTCTTTTGGAGTAGAATATATAAAACATGAAGAGATGTGTGGCTTTTATAGTTGTTAAACAAGAATTGTCAATGTAGTCAAATTAAGAACTTTCATAATTTAGATTCCAAATTTTAAATAATTTGATTAGTGTAATCTGATTTTAAGGAAATTATTATTTTTTTTCCTTAAAAAGATGAAAATTGTTAATATTCAAATTGAAATTGTACATGTCATATTCCATGATTATTTTGGAGATATATAGATAATAAAACAATTACCCTAACCTTTTTACACGGGCTTATTTGTTTGAAAATGTTTATTGAATATATGCTTTACAAAAGACATTTATATATCCTTAGAAAACATTTTTGCATCATATTTCAATATTTCGACAGACAAAAAAGTTTACGTCAAGCATGGCGTAGGAAAATATAAGAGTACTTCTGATTAATTATAATATTTTTTCATGTTGAAAGCAGGAACTCAGACTGTGACGACTATTTTCACTAGTTTCAAAGGCTTGATTGGAATGAAATAAGTTTTTAGATATGTGATGAGGATTACTAAAGAAGAATAATTCCTTTTTCAAAAATAAGAAGTGTGATGAATCAAAATCATAAGGCATGTTGGCACTTGCACTATTCCATTGGTAGGTAAGTCAACCCTCCACCAAAATTAGTATCAAACTATCAGACATAAATAATAACATTAGCAAAATAAAGTCTTAAAAATCAAAGCTTTCATAGATATAATAGAAGTGTGAAGGTAAAAAATATACATATAATTTAGTGTAACACCTCGCTAATTGAAGGAGCTAGAATTAGAAAGAACCATTTTTTTGAAAGTATGAAAATCTGAAATTTGGCAAGAGTTATGTTAGTATGAGGTTTGGGACAAGAGTTAAGTTAAGTATCAATACATGATGATTTAGGTGTGCCATAAGATATTGAATGAGAGACATTTGAATTATCTTTCCAATGCCGCCGAGTTTGCTAATTTTCGAGCTGGTATGAGGGAGATATGCCCGTTCGAAGTTGGGGTTGTCTAGAAAAGGAAAGATAACCAAATTTTAAAGGGGTATTTTGGTCATTTACGTATACAATTAATTTAATTCATTTGTAGTAATTAAATTAGGCTCTAAATTTAATTTGTTTAGCTTACACAATTGCAAAATCACGCTAGGGTTTATAGAGAAAAAACCCAAGAGGAGAAAAGAGAAGAAAAGGTCTAGATTCGTCGATTTCTTAAGGAATTGATTGCGGATTTTCCCAAGGATTTGATCCTACGAGGTATGTGAGTTCAAACAACGTTGGGTTCGTTTACTTACGCGCCAACTATGTTTATTTCAGTGTGAATTCGACCTAATTAGTTGAATGTTTGAATGTTCTTGATGCATGTTCTTGAATTGCTTTCGTTCTTGAATTTGGGATAATATTGAGGAGTTTCTTAAGATTATAGTGTTGTTACTAGAGTTGTTTGAGTTAGATTCTTGTTTATATGTTTTGGGTATCTAAATCTAAAGAGAAATTGAGAAAAAGAATCGAAATTAATTGAATTAAGATCACAAAACGAGTTGGAAAGTTAGTCACATTTAACTAGGGGGAAATTGGCGCGGCAACCTCGGATGCGCCAGGAGGTTGGGGCACCGCGCCAGCAGTGCACCGTAAATGTCTCTCTGAACTATGCGCTGACGCGGCATGCAAACAGTGCGCCAGGGTCGTCCGCGCCAACCTGTTTTTCGTCGTTGAGCCCGTTTGAGTCCTTCTAAAGTGTACTAATACTTCCTAACGATTATAAATACTCTAAATGACTTATAAACATCTAGAAATCATCTAGAAACAAGAATAAGACATTCTAATCCATAATTTCAAATACAAGGATAGTTAAAAGCTAAGTCTAGAGAGTTCTTAGAGTTATTTCAAGAAGTCTTTCGCAAAATATTTTAAACTTGTTTTAAGACTTGAGTTTTGAGTTAAATAAGAGTAACAAATGAAATTCATCTCTTCAAAAGTGTATACGGGAGCTAAGTATTCCCAAATAGTAAATGTTTCCACATTTAAACAAGAAAGGAAACACCAATTTCCAAGAGTTGTGGTTTTTAAACATATGAACTGAGTATATTTTGAAAGTAGTATTGAGCACCGGGGGGAAAGAGTTCATAACAACTCAATGTCTCCATAAATCATTTAGCAAATGTGGGTAGAAAGGGTCATACTTTTTAGATGATTCTTTAATGTTTTTTAGCATAGACTAGTGGATCCACTTAATTGAGGCGCTTTATATACCGACAGGTTATATGACAGTTTTGTTAGCATGAGCGAGACCATGTTTCATCACATAGCTCATAGTGATGGTTGTCGGTTAAAGAATCTTACAAACAAAGTTTATTTTTGTATTCTTATATACGACTAAGATATTATAGTATTTTCCAATACTTTGAGATGCTATCTACTATTTTAAATGATTTATGTAAACTACATCTTTACTGTTGTTTATTTCTACATTGAGTTGAGTATCCATGAGTTGAGTAAAGTTGAGGTAAGTATTTCTTTGAGATTCGGATCCAAGCTTACATTTTGCTTAGAATTCCCCTCACATGCTTGTACATTCAATGTACTGATATCATTTGGCTTGCATCATTTTATGATGTAGATACAACTAACGAAGATCAACATCTAGCGCTTCGTTGATCCTGTTGAGCATTCAGAGTCAATTAGTAAGACTCATTGCTTTCCAATGGTTCCCTTTTTACATTGTTTTAGTATTAAAGTTGTTAGGATGATCAGGGGTCTTGTACCGGCATCTCTTATAGTTTTAGAGGCTTCATAGACGGATAGTTATAGTTCATTAGTCTTTTCATTTTCTGTTGTTTATATTAATTGAAATAGAGTGAAAAAGTTTCAGATACCAATTTGTATCAACTAGATACCAATTGGATTCAAGTAGTAGTAACACGAAAGAAAGAAAGAAATGAGTTTTCCTAAAGTCCTATAGCCTCTCGAAGAAAAGTAAAGGCGTCCCCGTACCATTCTACAAGGTTCTACTAGACTTGTCCTTGTAAGATGAGATCAGCGAACCTAAGCTCTGATACTAAGTTCATCACGACCCAAAACGAGTCGTGAGTGGCACCAACACTTAACCCCCTAAGTGGGCGAACCAACCAATTTAACATAACTTACAAAATACAAAGACGACACGGAAAGTCAAAATCTTACTAAATATCATTTCCAAACCATAAAAGTCGTCACAACAAGGACATGTAGTCTCCAATTACTAAGTCTAAGAGTATCAAAGACACCAAAATAAATGAAATAAAGTAATTTGTGTCCAAAAACTAAGGACATCAGCTAATGACTAAGAGAATCCAACCCAAGATCGAATGAATAGCTCAACCTTGAACCTGATATACCGAGACTTGATAGAGTTGAGGGCGATTCTAATTCGTCGGTACACTAGCTGCACTCCATATAAGGAAAACAAAGAAAAATACAAGTAGGGCTCAGTACGAGGAAACATATATTGAGTAAGTATCATCGGCCAACCCAAAATAGTAACTAATATACAAAGCATAATAGTATAAAATCAACTATAGTACTTAATAGGTGAGAAGCAATAAACAACATGAACAAGTGACAACTGAAACAAGTACGTAATCAATCATAATATCAAGCACACACGAGGACTCATGCCTCCACACCACGTTCATTGGAAAATGGGTTCTTTGAGATTGACTACATTAAATTAATTCAATATACTTTTCCTTTAATGTTACTGTGTCGGAATGTGACACTTCGATCCAATCATACCATATCGGAACATGACACCTCGATCCAAGAATATCGTGTAGAAACATGACACTCTGATCCAAGAATACCGTGTCAGAACGTGACACCCCGATCCAATTATATTGTGTCGGAACGTGACACTCCAATCTAAGAGTACTGTGTCGGAACGTGACACTCCGATTCAAGAATACCGTGTATTTATACTTCAATATCACCACTTTCAATTCATTGTTATATTATTTCATTAAGCCTTTTTCTTTATTCAAGGCATCACTTCGATAAAGAGGGTTCAACGGTCTCAGAATTTCAGACCAATCACAAACCACACCACCAAGTCACACAATCACACAATCAAGTACATAGAGAACTTCACAATATCATTCAATGCATATCAATCACTATTAAGAGTTTACTATCAAATAGCATAAACCATAACCTACCTCCACCAAAGAAATGAAGTCAAACAAACTACTTCTCCAATGTCTTTCATTTCTTCAATGCATCCGAACACTTCCATCTATCAAATATATATAATTTGTAAATTAACGAGTATATAAACACTCATGCTGCTATATGTCGACTCGTTCAATCTTATTCCTCCATTTATATAACTGTGATGTAATTCCCATAATTCGATACACCTAATATTTAATTACCTATCTCAATATACTTAACTTAAATCCTATCAAGATGTTAAAATTTCATACGGTCTCCATGATCTTTACTTTATTGCTACTCTATTCAATCTATATAATATAAATATGTAATTGTAATAACTTAGTTTCACTTTCAATCATTAATTATCCACTATGAGGTCATACATTAATGCCAAGACTCAATGCACGTGACTGTCTACAAGTTTTTCAAACATAAATTTCTTTTTTAATTATAAAGGTTACTTATTATACCAAATTATAATTAATAACAATAAAGAAAATAGGTTGTACCTTGTTGTTTGCACTTAGCTTATCCCACAAACAATAAACAAAAAGTTGTCACATAATCCCTAATATCACTATTAAGACAAATTCTCCCAACTAACGTATTCTCCCACAACAACATTATATTCCCTCAAGTCCATTTTGTCATCAGCATCATATGATCCTCGAAGAAGAGAGGCGGAAGAAACCTTATTCCAATTTCCCTTAATTTATCCATCTCTCTAATCATTAGCCCTTAATTATTTTACCATCATCAATCAAACTAATTAATAATAATTTAACATATCCAAGTAATAAGTCATGTCGTACAAAAACATATTTTCCAATTCAAATGTCTTACTCAACCCACCACTAATTTGCTAATTATCTAGTCACAAGCTTAAACTGTATAGCCACCAGCAGATAATTACATGTAAATCAAATTGAAAGCGTAAATTTAGGCTTCCTGAATCGATTTTCTCCATTACTGCTTTTGTCAAACCAGCAAGCCCTCTTTTCTTTTAATTCACCACTCAAAATTAGTAAATCCTCATTATTATAAGACTAATTTAAAAAATGGCAAAAGTCGCCCACTACTAATTCTAGTGTTATTTTCTTTAACCACCAATTAAAGAAATTATTAAAACTGTCCCATTAATTTTATAATTATAGTTACGAATAGTCCAAAATTCTTATTTAAAATCTATCGAAAGAGTCTTTTATGCAATAAAATGCTCTAGTACTTAAAATGATCAAAAGGGTCATTACATCCTCATCATGGCTATTCTATATAATACGAGATATTTTAAGGCCCGTAATACGTGCCCAATATAATTTCACATATTTTATTGAAAAAATAGATAAATTCACAACTTAAGATATTATAGTCCTCTCTCAGATGCATCCCTATTTTCTCTTAGATACATCTATTTCCTCTTGGATACATATCTATCCCTTCTCGAATACATCCCTTCCCCGAAGTTATATGTCATTTGCAATGTATTGAACAACCAAGGAATATATTCGAGAGGAATGAAAATTTTGAGATTTTTGTAATTGAGAAAACTTCTCAGATATGATGTAATTAGCCACCAAAGATACAAAATTTCTGTACTTTATACTTTTTTTCTTTAGTAAACAACTTGAATATATTACTTTATAATCTATTTCAAATAATCACACGACATAAATGTGTCGTTTACAACCTAAATTGAGAAAGTTTAATTCTAAAAAAAATTTGCAGTAAGAAAATAGAGAATTGTGTTAGATTATAAGTTAAAATATTTCATGTTCAAGGAATATATAAAATGTTGATATCTTTGAAAAAAATCATCGGTCTTCATATATATTCGCAAGTGGTATCTATTTTTGACAATGTTATTATCTTCGTTTTGTGATATTTGCACCATAAGTTTTGCATCTGATAAAATACTAAGCATTGATCAATCAATTCTTAAAGATTGTTTTAAAGTCTTTCAAATCTCTATTGCTTCAACGTAAGTATAATGTGTTTATATTTGACTTTGTCGATGAATTTTGTGATACATTTTATTATCGTCTTCCATAAATAGAAATACTTAAAAATTGATTTCTAACTTCACAACAATAAAAACAATCAAGAAAGCAACTTTATTTCTATATATAATAACAATTATCGGAATGTTATATTCTAAATATTGAAAGTATTTATCAAAAAAATAATTTTTGCCTCCACAAAACAAAAACAATCATGAAAGAAACTTTATTTCTATATACAATAACAATTATCGTAATGTTATATTCTAAATTACAGTAATTAATTTTTTTTTGATATTAATATCATGCCGTAAAGAAAACTCTAAAGCTTCCCCCCCCCCCCCACAAACTAACCACTAATTTATTTATTTTTTAGTTTTTTCTTCCTCTATATTTCTAAATAAAGTTTTTTTCTATTGACATTTTCTTTTGTTGTTCTTTTTTATTTTTTAACTACTCATTTACTTTATTTTGAATTTCAATATTCATGAGGATTTGAATATCAAACGTTGACCTTATCATTTCCTCTGTTAAATAGTTTATCATATTTGATATTTAAAAAATATAAAAATGAAAAATTTATATTTTATAATCTTTCGATGAATACGTTATCAAATTATTGATTTCTTGATAGTCAAACATTGTTCATTCTTTTAGTCATGAAATTTGATATTTTCTTCAAATTATAAAAATTACTAATACGTCATTTTAAAGACTATTTTAATAATCAAAAAATGAATTTAGTGATCATATTATGTTACATAATATTAAAAATATGTTTACGTAATATTCCTTTAAAGTATTTCTAGGAACAAAATATTAACTATTCAAACACATTTATTTTAGTTAGTTAAAAATTAGACATGATCATGATGGATTCTTCGAGATTTTCATTTTGATCATTAATTATACAATTATTATTTTACCCTTAAGTGATGTTAAAATTACTAAAATGTCATTGGTCGTCCTTCTCATGACTCTTCTATATAATAGAAATAAAATTCTAGATATTAGGTGCGGGCCCAACATATGTTAGTTTTTCTCTCTCAATTTATGTGACACAAATGAAATTTGAAAAAGTGAACTAAATTTGTTTTATGTGTTTTTTAAAAAATATTTTGAATTGTTAATTTATGTACCTTTTATGTCAATTTTCAAATGATATACGTTACTCCATCTGTTTCATTTTATTATATGATATAAGTGATTTTAGGAAGTCAACGGAATTTCTTATATGATTCTTACATATTTTTAGTTGTCATTTTACTTTGATTCATAGTACTTTTTAGTTCTTACGTCATTTTCAAACAATATACGCAATTTTCTTTTGTTTCGATAAAAATAAGGGAATCAACCAAATTTTTCATTATGATTTTAACTATGTTTTTCTAAAAATATCTTGAATTGTTACATTGAGATTTTAAGCTTTTCTATTAATATTTAGATATGTAACAAATTAGAAATTAAAACGAAAAATTAAAGTTTTCAAATTATTAAATTTTTATATTAAAATATTCAAACCTTTAAAACTCCATATATATGCACAAATTAAAAAAGAAAACCAAAAGAATTTTTTTAAAAAAAATATATGGAAACTCATTTTAATAATAACACATATATATTTCATTTTTAATATATGATTCCTCCTTATCGATTTGTATGAACTTATTAAGAATATAACTTCTGAATTTTATTTTTTTTATATAGCATATTTAAGATCACAAAATCTAAAAATATTTTAATGCACAAAATTTAAATATGCATATACATATAAATTTTAATTTTATTTTTGATTGACTCCACCTAATATTATACTTCATATTTATTTATTAAGAGATAATTGTAATCATGATTTACTTACTTTCATATAATAAATGATATCACAATAATTCATAAAAAAATTGGAGAAATAACAAAAATGAGGTAACACTAATAATAATAACTAAAGATGTTTCTAGAAGTATTTAATTTTCTTGTTATCATTCTTGGTAGATTTTTATTTGCATGAAGTTACATTTTTTTTACCTTTGATCTTCATTCACTTTATATAGAGAAAGATGATTCTAGAATTATCTATTCTTCATATATTTTTGTTATTAAGAAATTACATTTTTATTCTTGGTCGTCTTTAATACAAATATATCTTCCTATTCATTTTTATCTGTAAAGTTACTTTTAACATCTTTTTTCTTTAATTTCAATCTATTAAATATTATTAATTTTATCACACTTATTTATTTTCAAGTATATTAATTAGAGCCAAAATAAAGATGGAAACAATTAATTCATGATAAATTTTGTATATAAAAAGTAGGCATTTTTGATAAGCATAATGAATCGAAAAAATATTAAAAATTAAACTAAAGTAAAATAGAGTAATAAGAAAATAGATATTACAATAACTCACAACAGAAAAGAAAGTGAAGTAATAAAAGAATAAGTTAATGGTAATAACAATAACTTAAGATGTTTCTAGAATATTTAATTTTCTTGTTATCATTATTAGTAAATTTTTGTTAGTGTGAAATTACATTTTTGCCCTTGATCATTATTCACTTTGTATATAGAAAGAGATTTCTAGAATTATTTATTATTTTTCTTAATAGATTTTTGTTACAATGAAATCACATTTTTGCCCTTGGTCATCTACCCACTTCACTCTTCTACATAAATCTAGATATCATGTGCCCGCGCCAGCGCAGACCCAACGTATGTTAGTTTTTTTTCCTTCCAATTTATGTGACATAAATGAAATTTGAAAATGTGAACTAAATTTTTTTATGTGTTTTCTAAAAAATTATTTTTTATTGTTAAATTTATGGAGTACTTTTTATGTTATTTTCGAATATATATGTTACTCCATCTGTTTTATTTTATGTGATACAAGTGATTTTAGGAAAGTAAACGAAATTTCTTATATGATTATCACATATTTTTAGTTGTCATTTTACTGTGATTCATAATACTATTTAGTTCTTACATTATTTTCAAACAATATATGCAACTTTTTTGTTTCGATAAAAATAAGGGATTCAACCAAATTTCAATATGTTTTTTTAACTATGTTTTTCTAAAAATGTCTTAAATATCTACATTGCGTTTTAAGCTTCTTTTTTGATGTAATTTTCAAATATATATCAAATTAGTAATTAAAACAAAGAATTAAAGTTTTCAAATCATTATATTTCTATATTAAAATGTTCAAATCTTTAAAACTCCACATATATGCACAAATTAATAGAAGGAAGCCAAACAATTTTTTTTTTAAATAATAAAATATGAAAGCTCATTTCAATAATAACACATATATATTTTATTTTTAATATATGACTCCCTCTTTTTTGATTTTATCTGAACTTATTTTTTATTTCATTTCAAAAAGAAAATAACTTCTGAATTTTAATTTTGTTATATAGCATATTAAAGATCACAAAATTAAAAAATATTTCAATACACAAAATTTAATATACATATAAATTTTAATTTTAATTTTGATTGGTTCCACCTAATATTATACTTGATATATAATTATTAAGAGATAAGCATAATCATTATTTATTAACTTTCATATAATAAATAGATATCACAATAACTCATAAAAAATGAAGAAATAACAAAAATGAGGTAATATTAATAATAATATCTAAAGATGTTTCTAGAACTATTTAATTTTCTTGTTATCATTCTTGGTAGATTTTTCCTTGCATGAGTTACATCTTTACCTTTGATCATCATTCACTTAATATGTAGAAAGATGTTTCTAAAATTATTTATTCATGATAGATTTTTGTTAGAATGAAAATACATTTTTATTGTTGGTCATCTTAAATACAAATATATTATCCTATTCATTTTTATTTGTAAAGTTACTTATAACATATTTTTCTTTAATTTCAATCTATTATATATTATTAATTTTATCACACAAATTTATTTTCAAGTATATTAATTAGAGTCAAAATAAAAATGGGAATATTAATTAATGATATTCTTATATAGAAAGTAGGCTTTTTTTATAAGCATAATGAATAGAAAAAATATTAAGAAATTAAATTAATATAGAAATGACAGTGAAAGAACAACGTGTGATGGCAATGGTTGATACAGGAGCCACTCATACGTTTGTAGACGTGAAAATTGCTACAAAATTTGGGCTGAAGTTGTCTAAAAGCCCTTCCTACGTCAAAACAGTCAATGCTAAGGCACAGGCCATTGTGGGTATGGCTTATGGTGTGTCTATGTCGACTGAAAATTGGGTGGGAAAACATAATTTGATGGTGATGCCGCTTGGTGAATTTGAGATCATACTTGGAATTTATTTTCTAAGAAAATTCCAGTTTGTTTTGTTTCCTCACTTAGATGGAGTGATGGTCATGAATGGAAGCAATGCTGGATTTCTTAAAGGAGTTCATCCATTTGGGAATATTAATAAAGTTGCAAAGAAGAAAGACAAGAGAATGTTCTTGCTATGTCAATCGACAAAGGGCTGAAGAAGGGTGATGACACTATACTTGCTGTCTTGGTTGAAGTGAAACCTGATGTTAATATGGAAATGCCTGATTGTATTGCTGAATTGCTTAAACAGTATGCTGATGTTATGCCGCCTGAATTACCAAAGAATTTACCACCAAGGAGGGATATCGATCATAAAATTGAGTTGCTGCCTGGTACGGTTGCTCCTGCACAGGCTCCTTATCGTATGTCTCCTAAGGAATTGGTTGAATTGCGTAAACAATTGAACGAGTTGTTAGATGCTGGATTGATTCAGCCATCTAAGGCTCCATATGGTGCCCCTATTTTATTTCAAAAGAAACAGGATGGGACGATGCGAATGTGTATAGATTACAGGGCGCTGAACAAGGCAACTGTAAAGAATAAGTATTTGATTCCATTGGTGCAGGATTTGATGGACAGGTTGAGTAAGGCATGCTGGTTCACAAAACTTGATCTTAGGGCAGGCTATTGGCAGGTTAGGATAGCAGAAGGTGATGAACCAAAAAAAACATGTGTAACTAGATATGGTTCATATGAACTCCTTGTAATGCCATTTGGGCTAACTGATGCTCCGGCAACATTTTGCAACTTAATGAATAATGTACTGTTTGACTATCTTGATGACTTTGTTGTTGTCTATCTAGATGATATTGTCATTTATAGTCGAACATTGGAGGAACATGTTAATCACTTAAGTCTGGTTCTGTCTCAGTTGAGGAAATACACACTTTATGTTAAGATGGAAAAGTGTGAGTTTGCTCAACAGGAGATAAAAGTTTTGGGGCATCTTGTTAGTAAAAACCAACTTTGAATGGATCCTAAGAATGTGCAAGCCATTGTTGATTGGCAGGAACCTCGTCATGTGAAGGATTTGAGGTCGTTGCTTGGCTTGGCTAACTATTACAGAAAATTCATTGCTGGTTACTCAAAAAGGGCAGCGGCTTTGACAGACTTGTTGAAGAAGGATACGAAGTGGGTTTGGTCTAAACGATGTGATGAAGCATTTCAGAATTTGAAGAATGCTATTACATCTGAAGCAATACTCAAATTACCTGATTTTGAGTTACCATTTAAAGTACACACTGATGCATCAGACAAAGCAATTGGTGGCGTATTAGTGCAGGAAGGTCATCCTGTGGCTTTTGAAAGTAGGAAATTGAATTATGCTGAACAGAGATACTCAACAGATGAAAAAGAGATGGTTGCGGTGGTACACAGTCTGCAGGTTTGGAGAGTTTATCTCCTAGGTACTCGATTTGTAGTAAGAACTGATAATGTAGCAAATACACTTTTCAAGACACAGAAAAAGTTGAGTCCTAAACAAGCACGGTGGCAAGAATTCCTGGAAAAATACGATTTCGTGTGGGAACATAAACCAGGAAAACACAACCAGGTTGCTGATGTGCTGAGTAGAAAAGAAGTATTTGTTGCAGTATATTCAATTTCAAAACTCGAAAGTAATTTCTATGATAGAATCAGGTTGTGTGTGCAAATGATTCATTGTATGTTAAATGGATGGGTCAATTGAAAGATGACACAATGAGACGGTATTGGATCGAGGATGATCTGCTCTATTTTAAAGGGGGGAGGATCGTTGTACCAAATCAGGGTGGATTGCGCAAAGACTTAATGAAAGAGGCGCATAATTCTGCTTGGGCTGGACACTCAGGTGTTGAAAGGATGTTAGCCTTACTGTCTCGTGTTTATTTTTTGCCAAAGATGGAAGACGATATAGAGGCATACGTCAAGACTTGTCATGTTTGTCAAGTTGACAAGACTGAACGTAAAAAGGAAGTAGGTTTGTTGCAACCTTTGCCTGTTCCTGAAAGGTCGTGGCTATCAGTAAGCATGGATTTCATTTCTGGATTCCCTAAGGTATATGGCAAAGCATCTATCATGGTGGTAGTTGACAGGTTTTCAAAATATTCTGTTTTTGTTGCCGCAACTGAACTATGTTCATCTGAAGTTGCTGCTGATTTGTTCTAAAAATATGTGGTTAAGTATTTTGGTGTTCCGGCTGACATTGTGAGTGATAGAGATACAAGGTTCATTGGTATGTTTTGGACAACTTTGTTCAATATGATAGGAACTGAGTTAAAATTTTCTACTGCGAATCATCCACAAATAGATGGACAGACGGAAAGAATTAATCACTTGTTGTAATAATACTTGAGGCACTATGTGACAGCAAGTCAATGGAATTGGGTGACATTGTTAGACGCTGCACAGTTCTGCTATCATCTGCACAAGTCGTCTGCAACAGAAATGAGCCCTTTTGAAATCATTTTAGACAAACAGCCTATGACGCCACTAGATGTTGCCAAATCTAAAAATCAGGAAAAGTGTCCAGCAGCATACAGGGTTGCAAGGGACAAACTTGAAATGTAATCTGAAGCACAAGATAGCTTGCGCAAGGCTCAGCGGCGCATGAAGAAGTATGCTGATCAACATCGTCGCTCAGTTGAGTTCAATGTGGGTGACAAAGTGTTACTGTAACTTACTCCATAAATCTGGAAACAGATTATAAGTAAGAATAAACATCGGGGTTTGATTCCTAAATATGATGGTCCATTCAAAGTGGTGAAACGAGTGGGCGAAGTTGCTTATAGATTAAAGTTGCCATAAAGGTTGAAAATTCATCCTACTTTCCATGTGAGTTTCTTGAAACCTTACTTTGCAGATGCAGATGATCCGGACAAAAACAGGTCAAAGAGGGCTCCTCCATCAGTACCTACACAGTATGATGCTGAAATTGAGAAGATCCTTGATCACCGGGTTTTAGGCACAAGTAAGAAGAATACTAAGACAGAATTCTTGGTTCACTGGAAAGGCAAGAGTGCACCTGATGCAGTTTGGGAGAAGGCGAAACACTTATGGCAGTTTGATGCTCAAATCGAGGACTATCTTAAAACAATCTCGATGAGGACATCGAGTTCAAGTGGTGCCGGTGGTCTGTTAGACTCGTAAACTACTTGATCTAACTACGTGCAGACATTTCCAGGACTTGGGCATTGGTCTTGAAATGAATGGGGGCAAAAACAGTGCAACACAGGTTCAAGGTGCTTGGGTGTTGGCAAGGCAACTTGAACATGCAAGACTTACGTGCGGGCTAGAGTCATCGGCATGGCAGCGTGTTGGCTTGACAAGGCAAAGCTGTGAAGACTTGACGATGGCAAGAACAAAGGCATTTCACGTGAATTGTTGAAATAAAACTAAGTGTTGGAGGGAAGCTAAAATATTCTAAGTATTGGAAGCTGGCTGAAATATTCTAAGTGTTGGAATGTAGCCTGAAATATTCTAAGTGTTAGAATATTAATATTTCGTTTGGATAAGGATGTAATTTGAATTAGATTCTATCTATTAGAAATATAGTTGTTGGAAACTTAGTTTGAATCCTGTGATGACAAGTGTCGGACAGGTGTCATTTGTAACTGCCGCATGTAACTGCCATGTGCAGAAATTTTATAAGGGTGGAGATTTCGTTTAAGGCTATAGATTTTTGTTAGAATTATATTACATTTTTATTTTTGGGCATCTTTAATACAAATATATCATCTTATTCATTTTTATTTGTAAAGTTACTTTTTAACATCTTTTTCTTTAATTTCAATCTAATATATATTATTAATTTTATCACACTAATTTATTTTCAAGTATATTAATTAGAGCCAAAATAAAGATTGAAATAATTAATTCATGATATTTTTATATAAAAAATAGGCTTTTTTATAAGCATAATAATAGAAAAAAATATTAAGAATTAAATTAAAGTAATAGTAAAATAGTGTAATAATAAAATAGATATCACAATAACTCGCAAAAGAAATAAAAAGGAAATGAAGTAATATCAAAATAAATTAATGGTAATAACAATAACTTAAGATGTTTTTAGAACTATTTAATTTTTCTGTTATCATTCTTGATAGATTTTTGTTAGCGTGAAATTACAATTTTCCCTTGATCATTATTCACTTCATAGAAAGATAATTCTAGAATTATTTATTATCTTTCTTCACAGATTTTTGTTAGAGTGAAATTACATTTTTGCCCTTGGTCGTCCTCCCACTTCACTCTTCTATATAATAGAAATATACTAGATGAGTATGGCCCGTTATATCACAAGCCCAACAAAGTGGTTATTTTTTTGATTACTTCAAAATATACTCTGAATATAAAGCATGTTAATACTACATTTGCAGAAAATACTATTGAATATTGAATGTCGAGATTTTATTTTGAATTTCATGCTCTGCATTTACAGTTAATTAAATCCATTTATTAGTAAAGCATATCAATTCTCGCACCATCAAACTCCCGTAGTAATTAAGAATCGGAATTATTGGATAGAGGAAAAGGTCAATGTGCTCGATAACACTGTTTTTACAATGACATTTTTACAAATTGTGATTGAAAATGTTATGCTATAGGCGTGATTCAACATTATTTGTCAATGCCAAATGATACAAAAAAGAAATTTTTGGTCCGTAATGTTGTTACTTTTATGTAAATGAATGAAAGTCAGCACTAAAGAAACATGTTTATCATAGACAATTAGATTTTCTATAAGGTAAAAAAGAAACATTTTTCTGTCCGGAGTATGTAATGGGAATGATATGTAAAGAGATTTACCTTAGCATTAAGCAAAGCACCAATTTTTTTATTTAATTACATTGATGCAACATTTCAAAAGTAATATTAATAAAGTGAATTAAAATGATTGGATTTCATAATATCAGTCAAGAATATAATCTAGATAATGATCTGACATTGTTATGGCTTGATATTTTTCCTGATTTCAAGATCTCTGCCATTTGGCCTAGTAAATGTTCTTTGAGCTCCTTATTCTCAGTTGAAAGATCCAGTTGGATCTGCTGATCTTTTTTTCCTGAATTTATTGAGTCCATGATACTATAAGGTTTATCGAACTGACTTGATTGGTTTCTTGAACCAAGCTTTTGAGCTTCACTTGCTGAGTGATGAGAGTTTGTCCAGCAGATTTTGAAGGGAAATTTTAATTATAAGCAAAGTGGCATCGGATGACAGCTTCTCGTTGCTCAGCCCACTACATACTTTCATCTTTTCCTCTCCAGATAACCTTGAATTGAACTACAATTAGTCATCAATGATAAATTTTTAACCAATCAGCTAAATTTTAGAACAATCCCTAAATAATATACCATATTCGTGAACAAGAACTACTTTGGCTCCAAATTGCAATGTCAAATAACCTTTAGCATACCTATTGATAAGAATAAATAGTTCAATTTCCAGAAAGTTTTCTTATATAAATCTTCATATCACCCATGAATTTCGGCCATAAAATTAGAGAACACATTAAATAGATTAATAAAGACATCAACCTGGGAAATTGGACGTAAAATTCAAGTCTATAGAAAACTCAAAGAATTTTGTAGCAAAATTTGAAAGAATATGCTTGAAATTCTGAAGACTGAAAGGATAAAGATAGGATGATTTATCGTGGGTTCAATTTCTTGCTTCAAATTATTCTAGAGTTGTGTGGGTTAAATATCTAGCATCAAATGATTCTAGAGTTGTGGAGATATTGCATTTGTTTGTGTAAAATTACCATTTTGGCCTTGGCCGTCCTTCGTCTTCACCTTTCTATACTCTTGCCCATGTATAACATGGGTCCAACAATCAACTCATTTGTAACAAAAGATTAACATATCTTTTTTGCTTTCTGATATTATCCCTTTATATTAGTGAAGTAAAGATAAAACAAGCCTTTAATGCCACAAAGTTAAGTTAACCGAGATCTGAATATATGCGTGAATTGTTAGGACCGAAAATAAGCAGGTGTAAACGCGGAAGCTAGCAAAGCAAACCTCGAAAGACCACGAGTAAGAAGACAACGAGAAATATACCAAAAGACACTGAGATTTAACGTGGTTCGGTCAATCGACCTACGTCCACAAAGGAGATGAGCAATCCACTATAAATATGAGAGTACAAAATACAGAGGGAAACAATCTCTACCAATTCACTCGGAATACATGGGAGGTTCACACAAGTGATAACGTATCAAGCTTGTGACTAACAATTTCTCCCCCTAACCAAAAATTCTCAAAGCCTTTAAGACTACATTGTGAATGCTGATTAAGTTAGAAGGATCATGTCTCTACTTATAGAGGCCTAAACCTTTTCCTACTAGAAAAAGGATTAGTCAATCCAAAATCTTTTTCTAAAAGGAAAACCTATTTATGGTAAGAAATCAGGACAAACAAAACCCAACAAATCTCCTTCTTGGCCTGAATTTCTGACAAAACAAATTTGTCCACCTTCTTAACTTAATCTTCAACAACTTGCTTCTCCTCTCCATAATCTCCTTTGCAAAATTTATGTCTCAACACAGAGAACCTCTCTGAAACAATTTCTCCAACAAAATCTTCGTTACTGTCAAAAAGGTTGCGGCTAGAACTACACCCGTCAAGATGAACACCTCTTTCTAACCTGGTTCAATCATCGATTATCGAACCACTGAACCTGACTCCATCATTGAATCTGGCTCTGATACCACTTGTTAGGACCGTAAATAAGTAGGTATAAATGCGGAAGCTAGCAAAGCAAATATACAATAGTCCACAGTCATGATCTGTAAACATAGGTGTGGACTTAAGGATGTAATTTTTGTTACTTGTTGTTAATGCAACAAAAAAATTACTCTCAATTCTCTCAAATAGCACAATAACAATACTCATAAAAAACAATTAAGTTTAGTAGAGCTAACATCAGCTATTATTAATTTACGCCATCATATTAATGATCAAGAACAGACGAAATTTTTTATTGAATATACCACAGGTTAATTATGGTCCAAGACAATAAATGATGGACAGAATTAGCTGAAACTTGTGTATTGGAGGAGGTGATAAGTATCTCAAGGAACAATGGATATGTGCGTGCAAATAAAAGAATAGCTTTGATGTGAAACCACAAACAACAATTCCCTTTCCATAAACGTAGACTTTTTGACAACTTCCAACACTATATTAGAAGCAACTCCTTGATTTTATTAAATACAATCACAACAGTGTAATAACATGGTAAAAGATAGCTACTTATGATCTTGCACATGATAACCAAAAGCAGAAATCATAAACATTACACACATGGAACAAAATTTATACAAATTGATGATGAAATGGAAATTACTTGAAGAGTAGATATTAAGGGTAGTGAGCTCATTGTCCTAGCTGGATATATTTTGATAAAGTTGTTAGAAGGTGTAGTTAGTTACCAGCTGTGTATAGGCATATATACTCTGTAGTTTGTCTTTATAAGACAATTCATTCTTTAGTAATAAAAAGTTTCAGTTTTTATTCATTACTTAGCTTTCTCAAATGGCTAACAATGGTGTTTGAGAACTGTTGAATTCATCAATTGATACCTAACATTTTAGATCGCTTGTATGAGAAAATTGAAGACGTATTCCTTTAAAAAAAGACTGAAAAGGTAAACAAAATAAAGGAATTCAATGTTGAAGAAAGCACAAACACGAGTATAAGTTTGAAAGAGAACAGAAAGATAGCATAAAAACTTACCGAAAACTCGAACAGAATCCTATTCTAAGTTAGGACAAAAGATATGTCTTTCTATTTATTTTGTTGGAACAGAGGAGACCCGATTCTTCTAGAAGTATTATGGAAAAGTAAGTAAGATTTTTTTTTCAAGCAAAATGACTTTTTTGCCCTTGGCCGTCCATGGACTTGGTTCTTCTATATAGTTATAGTTAATAAATATATATATATAGTTAAATATATATACTAGATGAGTATTGCCCGTGCTATGCACGGGCCCAATAACGTAAATTATGATGTCTAATTTGAATTGTCACCAGAGATCTAGGACCTAAGTTGTATTTATATTTTAAAAAATGTTAGAAAAAGAATATATATAATATAAGTGTTTTTATTTATATATAAATATACTGACACACATGTAAGATTGTTCGATTCGGAAAATTTTTGATTTTCTTTTACAAAATGAAAAAGTCATCCTACTTATTTCATACGGTATACACTTAAACAATAATCCACAATTTTATTAAATATTTATTTAATAAATCGGTTCGATACCATTTTATTTCATTGGTTCGGTTGATCTTTGATATTCTTTTTACACCCCTACATATAATCATATACATCACACTTATCTATTACTTCCTTTAATACACTTGCAAAATCAAACCCATGCGTCTATCATTGGCTCATTACACTATCCAGGGGCAGAGCCACATAGGTTCCAGGGTTTCCAATTTGACACCATTCGTCAAAAAAAAATGCTATATATACACGTAAAATTTTGATTCAATATTGGTATATATAAAAGGTGGACCCCATGAAATAACTAAGTGAGACGCAGTGGAGTTGACAATAGCTGGCTAATCCCTACACTTTGCACGGGTTCGATTCCCCGCAGGGTGTTCCATTTTTTTTGAGATGGTCAATTGTGTCATGAATCCCTCCAGAAACCCAAGGTCGAATTCCCTCTAACACTAATTATTTTTTTTCCAATCAAAATTGAATAGTTTCCTTAAATTTTAATATCTTTTTACTATAGAATAAGATTTTCTAAAATTTAATAATTATTCCTTATAGATTTTTTTTCAATTAAAATTGAATTATTTCCTTATATTTAATACATTTTCCTTGTAGAATAAGATTTCCTTAAAAAAATTTTTTTTTATGGAATAAGGTTTTCTTTCTCTATAAATAGGAGACGCAATTACCCAAATTATATTACAATATTATTAAGAATAGAATTCAATAATTCTCTCTCTCTTTTTTTTCTTCTTCTCGTTCTTTTATTTTATAACAATATAACCAACTTAATATTTTAGTTTCAAGTTTAAATGGACATGAGGAAGTATCATAACAGAGTACCAGAAAAAAAGTTCGACTTCTTTAGGTCAACCAAATAAAGAAACAACGACAGATTAACTACAGATTTTGTCACATTCTTCTAAAAACAAAAATTGATTTAAATACTTTAGAAATTGATCCAGCAAAAAGAACTTCAATTTTAAATCATAATCTAAAACTTCATAATAAAATAAGAAAGGTATACCTCATTTTTGAATTATGTTTTCAATAGTAGTTTATTTTCTTTATGTTAGTTATAAATTATACACTTGTAATTCTATTAAAATATTATTATATTTACTATATATTGCTTAACTTGATTATTTGTTTTCGTAGCTTAAATTATCGTTTTGTTTTTTAAAAAATACTATTATAAGTCTGGACACCCTTGATGAAATTTCTGGCTACGCCACTGACACTATCCACCATCCTATGCTACATGATTAACACAACGTATCACTTTTCTACCAGTATTGGTACTTCGAAGTTTGCACCATGAACACATAAATCACATAGGAATATGGAAAATATTGTCCATGGCCAGAATATTTCGTTGCTTCGTACTTTTCAAAGAGTTGCTTTCTACTCCAAAAAGAAAAAACGAAATTAAACCTTTCGAAATAGAAAGCGCTAAACCAATAAAAATCCATAGCCACATTCAATAAATTACTATGGAGAACATGTGTGTGAGAGAGATAAAGCAAGACAACGTATTCTATCAAATCTAGGAACAGTGAGAAAAAACTACTTATGAGTATTACACCCAATAGTCAAGACTTCAAGTTATACTCCTTTAGAGAGGGGTCAAGGAGGGCACAAAGTTAATAAAGACCAAAAACTATTTCTACAATCTAAGTGAAGGAATATTGATTGTATTGAAGTGTTAACCTAATAAGGGAATACATGGGAGATATATATAGGAGATATAAGAAGGAGTACTAATCCTAATAGGACTAGGATTAAGGAGTACTAATCCTAATAGGACTAGGATTAGTACACAGTAAATACTAATATTATTTAATGCTATTTATTTAATACTATCTGTTATTATCCCCCCTCAAGCTGAGCTGAGCGGAAGCGAACGGAAGCTTGGAACTGAGGTAATCGTGCTGTCGGCTCGGGAGAGGCTTGGTGAGAATATCAGCCGGTTGTTCTTCAGTGGGTACATACTGCACAATCATGGTGCCGGCCTGAACTTCATCGCGAACAAAGAGACAATCGGTATCAACGTGCTTCATTCCGGTGTGTAGGACGGAATTCTTGGCCACACAGATGGTTGATTTGTTGTCACAATAGAGAGCAGGAACAGTGTGAGTGGCGCGGAGTTCGCGAAGAATATATGTGACCCACATGGTCTCAGCAGCAAGAAGAGCAAGGGCGCGGTATTCAGCTTCAGTCGAGGACCGAGAGACCTTGGGTTGTTTTTTTGTACACCAGGAGATCAGGTTCGGCCCCAAAAAAACGAGAAACCCCGATGTAGATTTTCTGTCATTTTTATCATTCGCCCAATCTGAATCTGAGAAACCCCGAAGCTCCAAGTCCCCGGGTCGAATGAGTAAACCACGACCAAGAGTGCCAAAAATGTACCTGAGAATGCGTTTTAGACAATGGTAATCATGTTCACTTGGTTGATGCATGCGCTGAGCAACTCGGTTGACAGCAAACTGGATGTCAGGACGGGTAATGGCCAGATACTGTAGAGCCCCAATGAGGCTGCGGAAGTGGGTGATATCGGCAAAGGGGGTGTCGGCTCCATTCGTAGACGAAGAGACTGCCATCGGTGTTGGTTGACTGGTGCATTTTTCCAGTCCAGCTTTCTGCAACAGATCTCGAGCATATTTTGACTGATGAAGAAACAAGCCGCTGCCTGTCCGAGAAACCTCCATTCCCAGAAAATAATGTAACGGGCCAAGGTCCTTCATTTTGAAGGTAGTATGCATAGCTCGAGTGACATCCTGAATGAGAGCTGCAGTAGAGCCTGTAATAATGATATCATCTACATAGACAAGAAGAATAACTGTACCGTGTGCTGAATGTCGAGTAAACAGACTCGTGTCGTGTACGCAACACGTGAAGCCGAGTCCCTGGAGGAACGTTTTCAGACGTGTGTACCAAGCACGGGGGGCTTGCTTGAGCCCATACAGAGACTTCTGGAGTTTGCAAACATGTTGAGGGAAGCGGGGATCAACATAGCCCGGTGGTTGCGTCATGTAGATAGTTTCATCAAGCATGCCATGAAGAAAAGCATTGGAAACATCCAACTGATTGATGAGCCAATTGTTGCGCACGGCGAGTGACAGTACCAGGCGAATGGTTTCCTGCCGAATAACAGGACTGAATGTCTCGGAGTAATCAAGCCCATACTCCTGATTGTAGCCTTTAGCAACCAAACGAGCCTTGTACCTGGAAATACTGCCATCCGCATTGTGTTTAATTTTGTACACCCATTTACAGCCCACTGGGTGCCGCCCATGGGGCTTAGGTACAAGAACCCAAGTTTTCTGATCAGTCAAAGCCTTAAACTCGTCATCCATAGCATGACGCCAATAAGCATTTTTTGAGGCAACAGAGTAGGTTGTTGGTTCACTATCGGGAAGGGGTGTATTTGGTAGTATGGTAGCCTGAAAGGTTTTGGGTTTAAAGATACCGGCTTTGCCACGGGTTAACATGGGATGAGTATTGGGGGGTGGCACGGGCGGTGGTGATTCGGGGGTGGCCGGGAAGGACCCAAAACGGATCGGGCTGGAGATGTTGTGGGTATGGGGTGGTTCGGGTTGGTTGTGAGTGTGGGTGGTGGTTGCGGGTGTATTGTGGGTGACGGTCGAAGGGGTGATGAGGGGTGGTTGGGTAGTGGGTGGAGGTGTGGGGGAAGGTGGTGAGGGACCCTGTGAGTATGTTGGAAAAAGGGGAAGGACGCCAATGAATGATGTATTTGTGGAGGAGGAAATAGACTCGTAGGGAAACTCATTTTCGACAAATTTGACATGACGAGATATGTAGACTTTATGAGTTTGTGGGTCAAGACAGCGATAACCCTTGGAGGTAGGATGATAGCCCAAAAAAATACAAGGACGGGATCGGGGTTGTAATTTGTGAGTAATATGAGGGCGTAGCCAAGGGTAGGCAAGACACCCAAAGACGCGGAGGTTGGTATAATTGGGAAGTTCTTGGTAAAGGAGTTGATAGGGTGATTTGTTGGAGAGAGTGTGACTGGGCATTCTGTTAATGAGGTAGTTTGCGGTGGCTAGAGCTTCTACCCAAAAGGAGACAGGGAGATGAGATTGATGTAGAAGAGTAACCACCGTTTCAATGAGATGGCGATGCTTACGCTCAGCCACCCCATTCTGTTCGGGAGTGTATGGACAGGAGGTTTGATGTATAATTCCCAGGGATTGCAGAAACTGGCCAAAGATGTTATTGACATATTCCTTTCCATTGTCACTTCGAAAAAGTTTAACATGAGAATTGAATTGTGTTTTGACCATTTTTTCAAAAGTGACAAAGGTGGTGTATGCCTGTGATTTGTGTTTTAGTGGGTACAACCAAGTGTATTTTGTAAAATCATCCACAAAACAAATATAATAGCGAAAACCAGCAAATGAAGGAACAGCAGTAGGACCCCATAGGTCAGAATGAATAAGTTGAAAAGGTGCAGTTGTACGCTTCTCAGATAAAGTAAAAGGTAATTTATGAGATTTAGCAATTGAACAGGAGTCACAATTGTTTACATGAATGGAAGAAAAACCTAATTGAGACATTAAAGAATTTATTATTTGAGTAGACGGGTGACCCAGACGACTGTGCCACAACAGACTGTGGCCATCAGCCGAAAGAGCCACCGGAGCCACAGGAACGCTTTCTGAAACTGGGTGGGCAGACGAACTTGTGCCAGGAAGAACGTACAGACCATGCTCACAGGGGCCCTGAAAAATCACCCTCTTGGTAGTATTGTCTAGGATCTGAAAATCATTAGAGGTGAACAAGAGTGAGCAATTATTGTCTTTTGTGAATTGGTGAACTGAAAGGAGATTGGATTTAATAGAAGGGACGTGGGTAAGGTTACCTAGGTGAAAGATAGCGGTGGGGGTTTTAATGGTACCCGTGCCAGTGTGAGAAATATTAAGGGACTCACCGTTGCCAACAGTAATACCATTGGAGCCATGATATGGATTTGGAGCGTTAAGCTTGGATAGATCAGAAGTAACGTGCATGTTGGCCCCAGTATCCAACAGCCATTCAGAGGAAGGGCCGGCTTGAGATGCATAATTGGCACGGTTATCACTATTTCGGCTCTCCTCATACCGAAACCAGCAACGAACAGCGGTGTGTCCTGTTTTCTGACAGATTTGACAAGTTGGACGATCCCGCTCGTAAGTGCCCTGCCCGCCGCTGGAAGATGACTGCCCGCCGCTGCCGAAGGAGTGCAGGCTGTTGTTGCTGCCGTGCTGCTGACCGTCGTACGGCGGACGACTGCCCTGCCGACCGCCGCGCCCGCGGCCTCCGCTGTTTCTGCCGTAGCCGCCGCGGCTCCCCTGCCGGCCGCCACCACGCCCCCCGCGATAGTTCTGGCTTGCGGTGAGGGCGGTGGCCGGCTCCATAACAGCGGCTTCTCGGAGAAGAAGTTTGCTCTCCAGATCCACGTTGATTTCTTCACTTTTTAGCCACGAGGAGAGAGTAGCCAGGTCAACGGGCGTTGGACTGATGCGAACCGCCTGTTTAATGGAGGAGTAAGCTGATGGGAGCCCCCGAACGACGCACATGACGAGATCTTTTTCGGGAATGATTTCGTTCACGGTGTCGAGGGCTGTGATGATGGTGGAGACCTCGTCTAAATACTCCGCCATAGTTTTCGTGCCTTTGGTAATTGTGTGGAGACGATCACGCAATTGAAAAATATGAGAGTGGGAAATTGATGCATAGCGTGTTGCGAGGGCCGTCCACAGGGCTGAAGCAGTTGTGTAGGATCGGACGTGTTTCTGAACCGTGGGAGAGATGACCGCAATCAAACATGATCGGATCTGTCCATCCACGGCTTTCCAGGCGGCATGGGCCGGATTGGTTTTTTCTGATTTGTCCGTGGCGGTGATGACTGCCGGCGGCGGTTCTGTGCTTCCATCGACGTATTTGAGAAGGTAATTGGCCTCAAGGGCTGTAAGAACGGTGATTTTCCATGTAGGGTAATTTATGTCTGATAATTTTTCGGGAATCAGGGCATGAAGATGCCTGAGAAGGAGTTTAACGCCAGAAGGAAGTGAATCGAGAGGATCCACCTCGGTTGTCATGGCTGCCGCCGCCCAAGAGAAGAGAGGGAACGATCGGTGCCCTAAAGAGAGAAAAAAAAAACCTAGAGAAAAGAAGATCTAGGTTTTCTGGCTCTTGATACCATGAAGGAATATTGATTGTATTGAAGTGTTAACCTAATAAGGGAATACATGGGAGATATATATAGGAGATATAGGAAGGAGTACTAATCCTAATAGGACTAGGATTAAGGAGTACTAATCCTAATAGGACTAGGATTAGTACACAGTAAATACTAATATTATTTAATACTATTTATTTAATACTATCTGTTATTACTAAGGATACATCAAAAATTTAATTCTTTCTCAAAAATTTAAATATAAAAATTATTTTTGACATTTTCAAATAACATGATAAGTAATAATAATAAAATATCAGATGTTCCCGTGATTATTTTAACACATGTCAAACATATATATTCGAATTAAATAATTAATTTAAATGATATTCTTTTTCTATTTTATATGAAAATCATTCAAGAAAATAGATTAAAATTATGAGTCTCAATATATTAAAAATTTTTGTACTGATCCATTTGTAGATTAATTTTGAGTACACTTATCAATTTGTTTTATAGGTGATTAACAAACAAAAGCAATGACCTACTTGATAAAAATTAGAATGAATCATCTCATTCTTTACAAAATGATAAAAGAATTAAAAATATTTTATGACTTTACATTCTGTCTTTATATTCATTAAAATTAGGAGAACAATTTAGTATAGTAAGGAAATAAATTTTTTTAAAAAACTAATTTATATATTTGATGGATGAATGTTTTTATCTCAAATAATGAGAATTTAAAAATATTAACAAAAGTTAATATCATATATACTGCAGTAATTTAACATAAGGTAGTTAAAATAATAATTTATATAACTTGCTTAAAATGATTTTAATTGATAATAAAATAATAGTAATAAATAAATATATATTTCTCTATTAATTAGACAATAACATATATGTTTTGGAATCATACATAAAAGGAGAAATCAAATAAATTAAATACTTCAAAAATTGATTTTGCAATCCAAAGACAAAAGCAACACTATGAAATTTAAAAGTCTAAAGAGAACAAAGGAAAGGTCATAACACGCTCTGAAATTTTTAAAATTTTTATTTTTGAAGAGCTTGCTCACTGATGCATTCCTTATGAATTAGGCCTTTTGAGAATTACAATTATGATTGATGTTGGATTTAACATGTTAACTGGTCCATTATCATATTCGTAAGAATGTTTGAAAAAATGTGGATCAATTGAATTTTGTTCAAAATATTTTTATATGGACAAGTCTAAAAATGATGTGCTCATACTAAGAAATAGTGAATTTTACTTTTGTATTATAATTGTTTTACAAAAGTAGGGACATCATGTAGGGAATTAATTTTTAGTTAAAGTTCTTAATATTAAAAAAAAACTGCGTTATTGATCTTCCTATTAAGAGATCTATATCGAAATATGTATTATTTAGGATGCAAATTACAAATAAAGGATGACAGTTTTATTACTATATGACATTAGAGGTGAGAGAATTGAGGAAAGAATGAAATGAAGAATGTGTTAGTGTCTATTTACTTGAGTCATGGATTTAGTTCTAAAAAAATCTTAAAAAATTTATAGTCTAGAATAATCATGTAACTTATGCAGGAAATTTAGTCTCTTGAAAAAATATTTTGACAAATTAAAAATAGAATTTTAAAATGAAATATATATGAAATGACCATATTATACTTGATTATCCTCAACTTCATATTTTTATATAATAGAAAGATATCAAATTTTGACCCATCAACTTTTAAATTTAAATCAAACTTACGTTAGTTCACTCTTCAGGTCAATATGTTTGAAATCAAATAAAAGTACAAATTTGATTATATATTTTAATGAAGAACTAGTCATTTATAATCTAGTAAATATTTTTAGCTTACTTTAAATGCAAATATGTCATCCTATTCATTTTATTTGTACAGTTACTTTTTGACATTTTTTAAATATTATTTTTCTAATATCACAACTAATTTTATTTATTCTTTTATTTCAATCTAATATATATTATTAATTTATTACATTTAATTGTTTCTTTTTAGGTATATTAATTAGAACAAAAATAACATTAAATGTAATTAACTACATTTTTTAAATAATAAATTTTTATATTAAAGTTGCAGTTGTGGTAAGTATAATGAATAGAAAAATGTCAATAATTAAATTAAAGTTATAGTAAAATAGAATAATGAGTAAATATCACAATAAGTCATAAAAAAATGAAGTAATAACAAAATGAGTATTATGATTCATATTGAATTTAACATGTTAACTGATTTATTAGGGTGTTTGAAAAATGCTGATTAGTTGAATTTTGCTGAAAGTTGAGTCATTATAAAGAGAATTGATCGAGATGTAGTTCTTAATGTTGAAAAAGAAATTACATTATTGGTTTTCCTAATAAGAGAGAACTGTACCAGAGTGTATAATATTTAGGACACAAATAAAAAATAAAGGACGAAAAATTTATTGGTATAAGACATGAGAGGGGAGAGAATTACAGAGTGGAAGAAATGAAGGATGAGTTAATGTCTATTTATTTGTGTCACAGGCTTAGTGCTAGAAAAATCTTATAATTTATAGTTTTTAGAAAAGTCATGTAACTTGTGGAGGAAATTTACCAATTGAAAAAAAATATTTTAATGAAGTTTAAAAATACAATTTATAGTTTTTAAAATGAAATATATGAAATGATCATATTACCATAAAGTGTCCTCAACTTCTTAAATCAAACACATATTTAGATTAATATGTTTGAAATCAAGTAAAAGTACAGATTTGATCATATATTTAATAAAGAACTATACTTTTATAATCTAGTAAAGATTTTTAGTTTACTTTAAATACAAATATGTCATCCTATTCATTTTATTTGTAAAGTTACTTTTTAACATATTTTAAATATATATTTTTAAAAATATTGAAATTAATTTGATTTATTCTTTAATTTCAATGTAATATATATTATTAATTTTATCATACTTGTTTTTTTTCCAGGCACATTAATTAGAGTCAAAATAAATGTGAAAATAATAAATATATTTTTAAGTAATGAATTTTTATGTTAAAGTAGTTATTTATAGTAAGCATAATGAATATAAAAATATTAGGAATTAATTAAAATATAATTAAATAAAGTAATGAATAGATATAACAATAACTCATAAAAAATGTGAAGTTATAACAAAATGTGCTGATAGAAATAAAATTAATCAAAGATGTTTCTAGAACTATTTAGTTTCTTATTATTCTTGGTAGATTTTGTAAGTATGAAATTACATTTTTACCCTTGATCACCATTCATTTTCATATACAAAGAAATGTTTCTAGAATTTTTTTTCTCTTGCTGTCTTTATAAATAAATTTTTATTAGTATAAAATTACATTTTTACCTTGATACTCTTCTATATAATAGAAACTAGATATGAAAGGACCCATTAACAGGCCCAATATTTCAATCTTAAATTTATCATTTTGTGATTAAATATTAAAATGCATATCTGTGTCGCAGACTTACTCCCATACAGTGTTTTCTTGATCGTTCATCATGATTAACTATCTAAAACTCATTTAATCATAACGATATCTTTCCTACCACAAATAATAACCTCGAATTCATAATTCAAATTCAAGGTAGAACTAAGAGTTAAGTCTTGAGAGTTCTTTTCAAATCTTTTTTAGAAACTCCCTTTGATTAATTGGAGGAGTCTTCTTTAATTTCTAATAACGTGTTTCAAGACTCGAGTAAGTGAGTATGAGAATGATGAAAATGTATTCTTGAGTCTACATTATCATCGAGATCATTCATATCATGAATCATAAATCTTTAATTCATAATTCAAATTCAAGAAAGAGCTAAGAGTAGAATTCAAGAAAGTCTTTGAGTTCAATTGTAAATCCTTTGAGATCAACTATTGATTTGGGCTAAGTTTTGATGAAGTAAGTATGAAAATCAGAAAAATCATATACATGAATTCCATATTGTTATTTAGACCCTCAAGTCGAATCTAAATTTGGCATGAACTTCATAAGTTGAGTATCTTTGAGAGTAGTAGTATCTTCAAGGTCTAAGTCTTAAGTATTGAGTTCCTAATCATTTAGGGATTATATTCCTAATAATGGGGCTACTAGAAGTTACCCACGGAGGTCCTTGAGTTGAAAAATTCATGCCTATACACTACAACAAATTCGATTGTCAAGAACAAATAATTTTGTCATTTATAAATCATATTTCGTCAGTAAAAATCTTGTGAGACGAAATATAATTCATCACTAAAAGTATATAAAAACAATTTAGTGCTTCATCGCTGGAAATATTATATTAACTACAAAAAGAAAAATTGTCCCAAAATCCTTAAACAGTTGTGACAAATTTAATTGTCGTAAAAAGTACATATATTTTTTGTAATAAGTAGTATGTTTTGTCACTAAAAAGGTTATTACTACCAATAAAATTATATTGTCGCTAGTTATTTTACTTCAACCAGTGACAAAATCAATCGTCTCTATAGTTAAATGTATTTCGTAGTTGAAGAAAATCTAATTTCGCCACTAATGACTATATTTTATATACAAAATTATTCTGTTCTTTAATGTATTAGGTATAAATCTATCATTACAACAAAGTTTATTTTTCAATGATATATATATAACCATCAAAGAATATAGTGCATCAACATTAAGTGATATTGTTTCTCTCTTAACCAAATATCCTGATTTTGAGTTTTGGATATGAAAAAGAAATCGTAATAGGGAGCGCTATATCCGAATAGTCCTTATTTCGACGCAAAGTATAATTAATCGAATGTCCATATTAATATTGCATAATTATTAAAGTTACTATTAGGAATTTGCTATTTTTGCCATCTCTTTCTAAATAGTAACCAACTTAAAATTTATTTACTTCTCTAACCAATGTATTGATTTCATGGGTTTCGATTCTTAACTTCTTATTTGAGACAAAATAATAGCAATATTAAATAAATAAAGTAAATAATCTACTATAATTAAATAAATTTTAATTTGGTAAATTTTTTAAAATGTAAAATATTTTATCATCAAAATATTCTCATTATCAATCTAGTAAATTAAATGTAACGACCTGTTTAGTCGATTCGAGCAGTAAGATTATTTTGATAGAAACTGACTGGGTCGACGGACCACGCGACAGACCATCATGGTCACGACGGCCCGTGATGGATTCCGTCGTCCCATACTTGTGAATTTTCTTCTGCTACTTTTCTCATTACCCTCGACGACAAGTAGGACGAAACGTCATAGGCACGACGGACCGTCGAGGGGCTTCGTTCCAAAACACTTAAACTCTGAAAATCTGGGTACTGAGATCGACTCTCTGAACTTCGCGATGGAACAGCAGGACGGACCGTCGTAGGTACGACGGACTGTCACAAACCCTTTACAGAATTTGACTCTCTGAACTTTGTGACGGACCTGAAGGACGGACCGTCATAGACACGACGGACCGTCACAGGTTACGTAACCTAACTGGGTCGGATTTCTGCTAAAAGTTTTAAAGGGGTGTTTTGGACTATTCATGACAAACCTTATGAAATTAGTGGGGTAAGTTTAATAATTTATTTACTTGGAGGGTTAAAGGAGATAACCTTGAAATAAATAATGGGTTACTTTTATCATAATGAATTATATGATAATTAGGGTAAAAGAAAAAGAATCTGGAGAAGAAAAAGAAAAAGACAGAAAGAGAACGAACGAGCGAGAGAGAGAACGAAGAGGAAAGCAAAAGGCATTGGGAAGATAGCTTGATTGATCACGATTCTTCGGTGGAGGTAGGTTATGGTTTATGCTATGTATAGTAAACTCTTAATAGCGATTGATATGTATTGGGTGGTATTGTAAAGTCTTCTATATACTTGATTGTGTGTTTGTATGTTGTGATCGTATAATTGTGGTGGTTAGAATGATGAGATTGTTGAATTTTCAATCCAAAATCCTCTTTGTTAAGATGATGCTTGACATACAGAAAACTTGATGAACTGAAATAATGAGATAGATGGATCGGAGTGTCACATTCCGACACGTAGGAATAATGGATCGGAGTGTCACGTTCCG
>NC_028648.1:6550879-6554791 GCF_001406875.1 Solanum pennellii
CACCGGCAGGACAGGGTGCGTCTGAGCCAACCATTGGAACTGTAGCTCGAGGAGGAGCAGTGGAAAGAGGCCGTGGTAGAGGTTGCAGGAGGACACCCTCTAGAGGTAGAGGACAAACATATGGTCCAACTAGTAATAGGGCAGTGACTCCTTCACCGACTGATGAGGTAGTGAGAGAGGGTGAAGAAGGGGGAAATGAGCAGGTTCAAGATAAGGAATAACCACCCCAGCCTACCCCAGAGATGATTAACCAGGTTCTCTCCTATCTTAGCGGGTTATCTGATCAGGGCCAGACACCTCCAGTGTTTTCTGCACCAGCACCTCAAGTACAGGGAGTACAACATGCAGCCGCTGTGGCTCCCCGCATGGATGCCTCATTGGAAATAGGCACGTTTCCTCGATTGACTACAGGGTCCATAATGACAAGTGATCAGCATGAACTTTTCACGAAATTCTTAAAGTTAAAACCTCCAGTATTCCTGGGTGCTGAATCTGAAGATGCCTATGATTTTCTGGTTGATTGTCATGAGCTGCTACATAAGATGGACATAGTGGAACGATTCGGTGTGGAGTTTGTGACCTATCAGTTTCAGGGGGATGCCAAAAGGTGGTGGCGGTCGGATATTGAGTGTCAACCAGCACATGCACCACCTATGACTTGGGCATCATTCTCTAGCTTATTTATGGAGAAGTATATACCCCGGACTTTGAGGGATAGGAGGAGAGATGAATTCCTGAGCCTAGAGCAAGGAAGGATGTCTACTGCTGCGTATGAGGCTACATTTCGTGCACTATCTAGGTATGCCACTCAGCTTTGTTTCAGTCCACAAGAGCGGATTCGCCGTTTTGTGAAGGGATTGAGGTCAGATTTGCGGATCCCAGCCTTACAGGTAGCTGCTGCAGCAAAATCCTTTCAGGAAGTGGTTGATTTTGTGATAGAAGTGGAGGGGGTGAAGCCAGACGACTTCACCATGGCGTCGACATCTAAGAAGTTCCGTAAGGGAGGTGAGTTTAGCGGTTCTTACTCCAGAGGGCAGAGATCAGGAGGTTACCAAAACCGCCCTATTCAGTCTTCCCTGCAGGCTTTAGCTGGGGGTCCATCGCAGCCCAGTCAGCCTTTTTCTGAGTTTGGAGGTTATCCCCAGACTTCGTCACTTTCACAAAGACCTATGCTTGACTCCAGGAATTGTTATGGATGTGGGGAGACTGGACATATTAGGAAGTATTGTCCAAAACAGAGTTACAGACCCCCAATAGTTAGAGGTAGAGGTGGTCATGGGAGAGGCCGCCATTCTGGAGGACGTGGTGGCCAAGGTAATGGTGGTCACCCAATCAGTCGGGGTGGCGGGCAAGCTGGAACTGCTGCAGCGCAACATGATAGGGGCAATGGACAGACAGGTGATAGGGCCCATTGTTATGCTTTCCCCGGGAGGTCTGAAGCAGAGACATCTGATGCTGTTATCACAGGTAATCTTTTGGTCTGTGATTGCATGGCTTCTGTATTATTTGATCCTGGATCCACATTTTCATATGTATCTTCCTCATTTGCTACTGGTCTTGATTTACATTGCGAATTGCTTGACATGCCTATTAGTGTCTCTACTCCTGTGGGTGAGTCTGTGATAGTTGAGAAGGTGTATAGGTCTTGCCTTGTGACTTTTGTAGGGAGCAATACCTATGTAGATTTGATTATCCTAGAAATGGTTGATTTTGATGTAATTCTGGGTATGACTTGGCTTTCCCCAAATTTTGCAATCTTAGATTGTAATGCTAAAACTGTGACATTGGCCAAGCCTGGGACAGATCCGCTAGTGTGGGAGGGTGACTACATTTCCACCCCAGTCCGTATTATCTCTTTTCTTCGCGCTAAGAGGATGGTTAGTAAAGGTTGTTTAGCCTTCTTGGCACATCTCAGGGATGATACTTCCAAAGTACCTTCGATTGAGTCTGTTTCGATAGTCTGTGAGTTTCTGGATGTGTTTCCTGCAGACCTTCCTGGTATGCCACCGGATAGGGATATCGATTTTTGTATTGATCTGGAGCCGGGTACTCGCCCCATTTCCATCCCCCCTTATAGAATGGCTCCAGCTGAGTTAAGGGAGTTAAAGGCCCAACTTCAGGAGTTGTTAGGTAAAGGTTTTATTAGACCAAGTGCATCCCCTTGGGGTGCTCCTGTTTTATTTGTGAAAAAGAAGGATGGAAGCCTTCGGATGTGCATAGACTACAGGCAGCTGAATAAGGTAACTATTAAGAACAAGTATCCTATTCCTCGCATTGATGATTTGTTCGATCAGTTACAAGGTGCTTGTGTCTTCTCTAAAATTGATCTGAGATCCGGTTATCATCAATTGAAAATACGGGCAGCAGATGTGCCGAAGACTGCTTTTCGAACCAGGTATGGGCATTACGAATTCTTAGTAATGTCTTTTGGGCTTACGAATGCCCCTGCTGCTTTCATGAGTCTGATGAACGGGATTTTTAAGCCATATCTGGATCTCTTTGTCATTGTATTCATTGATGATATACTGATATACTCAAAGAGCAGGAAAGAACATGAGGAGCATTTGAGAATTGTATTGGAGTTGTTGAGGGAGAAAAGGCTTTATGCCAAATTCTCCAAGTGTGAGTTTTGGCTAGATTCAGTGTCCTTCTTGGGGCACGTGGTTTCTAAGGATGGAGTGATGGTGGATCCTTCTAAGATTGAAGCAGTGAAGAGTTGGGTAAGACCTACTAATGTTACAGAGGTAAGAAGCTTTGTTGGTTTAGCTAGCTACTACCGTCGATTTGTCAAGGGATTTTCTTCTATTGCTTCGCAGCTAACAAATTTGACTAAGCAGAATGTTCCCTTTGTATGGTCGGATGAATGTGAAGAAAGTTTTCAGAAACTCAAGACTTTGTTGACTACTGCACCAATTCTTACCTTGCCAGTGGAAGGTAAGAATTTCATTGTCTATTGTGATGCATCTTATTCTGGTTTGGGTGCAGTGCTAATGCAGGAAAGAAGTGTAATTGCGTATGCTTCGAGGCAATTAAAAGTGCATGAACGTAACTATCCGACTCATGAATTGGAATTGGCTGCAGTAGTATTTTCATTAAAGCAATGGAGACATTATCTATATGGGGTCAAATGTGAAGTCTATACAGATCATCGTAGTTTACAGTATGTCTTTACTCAGAAGGATTTAAATTTGAGGCAGAGGAGGTAGATGGAACTATTGAACGACTATGATATTACTATATTGTATAACCCAGGAAAAGCTAATGTTGTGGCAGATGCTTTAAGTAGAAAGGCAGGGAGCATGGGTAGTTTAGCCTATTTACAGATTTCTAGACGCCCATTGGCTAGAGAGGTTCAGACCTTGGCTAATGACCTTATGAGGCTGGAAGTACTAGAGAAAGGAGGACTTTTGGCCAGTGTGGAGGCAAGATCCTCTTTCCTTGAAAAGATTAAGGGAAAACAGTTTGCTGATGAGAAGCTGAGCCGAATTCGAGATATGGTATTACGAGGGGAGGCTAAAGAGGCAATAATTGATGAGGAAGGTGTTTGAGAATTAAGGGAAGGGTATGTGTGCCCCGTGTTGATGATTTGATTCGCACTATTCTTACAGAGGCTCATAGTTCAAGGTACTCTATACATCCCGGTGCAACCAAAATGTATCGCGACCTAAAGCAACATTTTTGGTGGAGTAGAATGAAGCGTGACATTGTTGATTTTGTTGCCCAATGCCCGAATTGTCAGCAAGTAAAGTATGAACACCAGAGGCCTGGAGGAACACTTCAGAGAATGCCCATTCCTGAATGGAAGTGGGAAGGAATTGCAATGGATTTCGTGGTTGGTCTTCCAAAGACATTGGGTAAGTTTGACTCTATTTGGGTAATTGTTGACAGGTTAACTAAGTCTACGCACTTCAT
>NC_028648.1:6557780-6594078 GCF_001406875.1 Solanum pennellii
CGACACGTAGCATTAGGGGATCGGAGTGTCACGTTCCGACACGATAAGAATAAAGAGAAGAAATCTTGAATTAACATAATATACTCTATTTCAACGAATCTAATTCCCAAATGAGTATGGTGTGGAGGCTTGAGTCCTCGAAGATGTGCTTAAGTATTGTGGTCGGTTTTGCATTATTATTCCATATATATATTGCTTTCTATTTTGAGTTGGCCGATGATACCTACTCAGTACTTGTACTGACCCCTACTTTTATGTTCTTCTTGTTGTTTTGTGGAGTGCAGCAAGTGCACCAGTGACTTCGTCTCGTCCGCAACTCTAGCCAGTCTTCAGCACGTTAGATTTCAGGGTGAGCTATTATTCCTAGCTCGGGCTGGATTCTCTTCTTCGCGTCTTGATGTCTTTGAAGTTCGGACATGGACCATCGTTTACTTATTTTAGTTCTTAATTACTCTTAGACTTAGAAATTTGAGGATAGATGTTCTTGATGTGATGACTTCCAGATTTTGGGGATGATAAGTATTATATTTCAGAAGTTTATTTAATTGGTTATATTAACGAGTTTTGGTCTTTCGCATTATATTTTGTTATTTAAAATTTATATACTGGTAAGCGTTGGGGGTTTAGATTTGTTGGTTCGCTCACATAGGAGGATAAGTGTGGGTGCCACTCGCGGCTCGTTTTGGGTCGTGACATTAAACAGGAAAAATATCATTATTTCTCTTCAATATTTGAGTCGTAAAATTTTAAAACCCTAACAAAAGAACTATTACTATAAATTTAATAAGACTTAATTTACTTTACTTTCATTTAGTTTATTTATATATTTTATTTGTTATTTTTATTTTAATGCTCCCTAATTAAAATATTTTTACCTTCATTTGATACATGTTAAATCATATTTATTTTAGTGCAAAAAGAAAAGGTGTTAATGAAACATAAAAAAAAAAATTACTTTTCTAAAAAATGGGGTCCCACAATTTTAGATAGACACATGATCATCATAATTACAATTTTATATTAACCTCGAAGATGAGATTATTTACAATTTTACCATTGGTCGTCCCTCACTTCACTCTTCTATATAGTACTAGATATTAGGTGCCTGCACTACTGCAGACCCAACGTGTGTTGATTTTTTTTTCAATTTATATGATAAAAATTAAATTTGAAAAAGCGAACTAAATTTTTGATATGTGTTTTTCAAAAATATTTTAAATTATTAATTTATGTACCTTTTGTGTCATTTTCGAATAATATATGTTACTACATCTTTTTTATTTTAATAATAACACATATATATTTCATTTTTAACATATACATCCCTCCTTTTCGATTTATATGAACTTATTTTTTTTTCTTTCAAAAATATAATAACTTCTGAATTTTAATTTTTTTTATTGTATCTGAGACATGGTTGTGGTAAGAGAATGTACCATTTCGAGGGTCGTATCGCGCGCTGCGATGGATATTATATTTCGAGGGACGTATCGCGCGCCGGAAAGGTTACTATTGTCGAGGGTCGTGTCGTGCGCTGCGACAGATGCATGGACAGATATGTCCCCCATGGGTCCTAGACTGAGAGACAACGGGGGTGTATCGTTAGGAAAGACATGCATCACTATACTTGACATTGCATCTCATGGCATTGCACATTTTATTATTGATGAACTTGAACACGTGTTTTGTTGATCTTGTGAGTGTTCCTCTATGAAGCTTGTGACTGTTGAATATTGAGTTGTTATTGAGAATGTGTAAACTGATAGAGTGTGGTTATTGAGTTGTGTGTTTGGTAAACTATAAACTATTAGACTGTAGCGTGGAGGTTTAGATAGGGTGTAAGGAGTACCCGTATTTTGTTCACTTAACTTGTGTTTAGAGGTTTTCTTGTTGGGTACCGCGTGGTTCGGTACTCACCCCTTGCTTCTACAAATTTTTGTAGGTTACGAGCACGGATCTTCGTGATACCTGTCATTCTTTTCGTTTTCGAGGCATCTTGTGGAGGGTTGTGAGGTAGCTGCTTGTCATCTCAGCGAACTTTCCTACTCCAGTTTATGACTTTGTTTTTACTTGAAAGACAACTTCATTTTAGACTTTTATTTTGTTTCAATTCTAATATTTACATTAGAGGCTTGTACACGTGACAACCAGATTTTGGGGTGTTTTGAATTGATTATGAAATTTCCGCATTTTATTGTAATGGTTGAATTTCAGGCTGACTTGTCTTGGTGGGATAAGATGAGTGCCATCACATCCATTTTTGGGTCATGACAGCAACAAACAAATCCAACTCCCTATATCCGAAAATTGACCCAACCCGTTATTCCCTAACCCGGCCCAACCTTTTCCTTCTTAACAGAATAACCCAGAAACGACATCTTCACAGCCATAGATGACATTAGATGGAAAGCAGCGAAAACCAAGAGAGTTCACAGCGCCAGACGGAAAGCAAAGGATGTCACCCGTTTCCTTCCTCCTTCTGCATCCTATTACGAGCTTGTACGAAGAGCAGGGGGAGGTGGCGAAATCTCGTTGTTTGCTCGTCCTTGCCAAGAAAATCGAACGGCTCTCATCCTTTTCCGTTGAGAAGTTGTACATAATTTGCACTATTGACAGCTTCAACCTGATCCTTAAGAGTTTTTTTTTGAATTTCGAAATAAGGATGGGTCTCAACTCCTAACCTGATTCCCACCCCCCCCCTCCAAAAAAAATTTTTTCCCTATTTCTCATCTTTAAATAGCTCTTTCTTTTTCTGCGTGAGGGTTGGTCGATAGTTACAGAAAAAGTTTTTGGGAAATTTTTTAGTTGAAAATTTTGAAAAGAAATACAGTAAGCTAGCAATTGTAAACATCTGAGAGTAGACTCTTTTTAGAAGGGGAATGAACTTTCATTTCTTCCCCCTGCATAATTTAGTATGTTTTTTTGTTGTCCATTTTGGTTGAGTCGTATGCTAATTTTCCTCTCCCTTTTTTATGCATGTGAAATCTATCTGAGTTCATGATGGACTCCCTTCCTCTTGAATTTCAAGAGAGCCACAAGGGCTCAAATTCCTTTCATCGAGTCAACCCATTATCAAGCTAAATCAATGAACGAGTCTTGGAGTCGAAGATTTGAAACAAGCCAAGAAGTCGAAGATTTGGAAAATGGAAGCCCAAATTTATTTTCTAAATCTTGTAATTTGTTCTTTTGGCCTAAGCCCTTATCACTTTTTATTTATCTTTTATTATCTTGTTAGTTTAGGACAGGTGCCATCCAAATGGGTCAAAACCCCCAAACAAATGGGTCCAAATACCGGTCCAGGCGGACAGAAATCGGATTTGGACCCAACTCTCTCTCTCTCTCTCTCTCTATCATCTCTCTCTCTCTCTCTCTCTTATTTGATCGCTTATATGTTTGTCATTATTTGTAGTTAGTCTTAGGGTCGGAAATTCAAAACCCCCGCAAATGCCATTATATTCTAATTATTTAAACTAAGTCAATCAAGTCCAAAAGAACTTGAAATAATAATTTTGCAAGTCAAATCTCACTTAGATAGTAAATTTATATTACCTTTCCAAACAAACTTTAAATAATTTTTCAATTAAAATCAAGTTAAAGTTATTTTAGCCAAACAAGTTAGTTGCCGGAAAATCATATTAGTGGGTATTTTAGGTGCCGTAAAAAGCTTCCAAAATATAAATGTGAATCCCTGAACCCTCCTTTTAAAACTCTTTCAATTCGATTTGCTGTTTTAGTCGGTTGGAAGAATAGTTTTCTTGATTTTTTTTAAAAATTAAGTGGCGACTCTAAACAAGTCTAAAATCAAGTCTAAAAGCAATAATTATTTTTTTAGTAAAACACTCACATATTTGTAATTGTCATTTTACTATGATTCATAGTACTTTTTAGTTCTTACGATATGCAACTTTTTTTGTTTCGATAAAATTAAGGGAGTCAACCAAATTTCATTATGTTTTTTAACTATGTTTTTTTAAAAATATCTGAAATTATTACATTGCCTTTTTAAGCTTTTTTTTAAATGTAATTTTCAAATATGAAACAAATTAGAAATTAAAACGAAGAATTAAAGTTTTCAAATTATTATATTTCTATATTAAAATGTTCAAATCTTTAAAACTCCACATATATGCCCAAATTAATAAAAGGAAGCCAAACAATTTTTTTAAATAAAAATATATGCAAGCTTATTTTAATAATAACACATATATATTTCATTTTAATATATGAATCCATCATTTTCGATTTATATGAACTTATTTTTTATTTTATTTCAAAAAGAAAATAACTTCTGAGTTTTAATTTTTTTTATATAGCATATTTAAGATCACAAAATAAAAAAAATATTTCAATATACAAAATTTAATATACATATAAAATTTAATTTTAATTTTGATTGATTCTACCTAATATTATACTTGATATATAATTAATAAGAGCTAAGCGTAATCATTATTTATTTACTTTCATATAATAAATAGATATCACAATAATAAATAAAAAAAATGAAGAAATAACAAAAATCGGTAATACTAATAATAATAACTAAAGATGTTTCTAGAATTATTTAATTTTCTTGTCATCATTGGTGGTAGATTCTTACTTGCATGAAATTACATTTTTTTTTAATCTTTGATCATCATTCACTTCATATATAGAAACATGTTTCTAGAATTATTTATTCTTGATAGATTTTTATTAGAACGAAATTACATTTTTATTCTTAGTTGTATTTGATACAAATATATCATCCTATTCATTTTTATTTGTTAATTTACTTTTCAACATCTTTTTCTTTAATTTCAATCTAATATATATTATTAATTTTGTCACACTTATTTATTTTCAAGTATATTAAGAGCCAAAATAAAGATGAAAATAATTAATTCATGATGAGTTTTTATATAATAAGTAGGTATTTTTTATAAGCATAATGAATAGAAAAAATATTAAGAATTAAATTAAAGTAAAGTAATAGTAAAATAGAGTAATAATAAAATAAATATCACAATAACTCACAAAAGAAAAGAAAGTGAAGTAATAAAATTATAAGTTAATCGTAATAACAATAATTTAGGATGTTTCTAAAACTATTTAACTTTTTTGTGGCCACACATGAAACAAAACTTTTTGACTCTTGAAAAGGAAAAATTGAATTCTTCTAGAAAACTATTTTGACCATTAATTATACGATTATAAATTTAAAACTTTTTCCATCATAATGTTTTAAATTACAAAATTGTCATTGATCGTCCTCATCATGACTCTTATATATATATATATATATATATCAAATCATTAGTCATATGCATTTATACTTATTTTGTTTGTATTTTAATTTTATTTAAGCTTTTATAGTACTAGTTGATTTTTTAAGATGAAACATTTTAACTATTAGTTATTACAAATCAATAAAAATTAAAAATAAGAGCTTGTTCTATGCACTAGAAAAATTCTTTTACCTTTTATTTGGACCAAACTCAACAAAATTTTAATATTGCTCCTTTCAAAATATTTAAAAAGCCTAAAAAGTAAAAACTATACTTAATTCCCCCTTAAAACCTTTCAAATCCAATCAAATATAAAATAACCACCCCTCCTTCCCAAATCCCACCCATTCTATTAATTCTTTTTCTTGTAAACCCATTTCTTTGTCCCCTCTCCTTTAGCCCTTTGCCTCTCACTCTTCTTTACTTTTTTTTTTTTCATTTCATCTTTTATGTGTATGAAAATGCTATTTTTTTAAAGAAAATATAAAGGTAATTCTCTACTAGAGTTTGATGATTTATATTAGAACTTAAAATTTATGTTATTATTTAATTTAAAGGTATTTTGTATATTGCAAGATGTAAAATTTAATGTATCAATATTTTTACATATTGAAGGACTTTTTCAAATTCTCACCACGTGGTAAAATCATCTATACCTAATCTTTGATTGATTTATGGTAAGCATCAATTCTTTTGTTTGGTTAAGGATCATGTATTCATTTATTCTGGATTGGATTTGAATATAACAAATTAAAGGACGATTTTACATATTAGATTGTGATCTACATCAATACAACTTAATTATTCAATATAAATTGTTGAAGTCATCAGTACTTTTTGGCTAAATGAAAGAAAAAAATAAGGTTAAGGAAGAAAGTCTAACTTAAAAATTTGTGAAGCTTATTATTACAAATTTGTTTAATGTAATTTGATTTGCTTTGAATGTGTTTTTTAGTTAAATTATTCATTATTTTGAAGGCTTGATGAAAATCAAATTCCACATTTATTATTAGAATAATAATAACAATAATTTATTATTATTATTTGGTAACACTCTACAAATAAAATTATATAATAAATATTAATCACATATCATCACAATTTTAAATCCACAAAAATTGAATTTTTAAAATATTGAAATCATATTGTGAAGGTTTAAGATGTCACAAAATTATACTAAAAAACCTCCAAATATTTAAAAATCATTTTGCGGGGAGCGTCATGAAGATTACTAAAACTGCTACAAATATGCTTGTGACAAAGGTAATTGTAACGGTTTTAGAAACCTCCGCGTTTTGATTAGTGAAATCCCTAAATCGCCATCGATTGAAAAAATAACCCCCATGAATCAATTATTTTTTTTGTAGTGGTTGTCTATTACTAGTCGTAACACAAATGGTTGGTTGGCACAACAAGATTACTAGGTATAACCATAAAATATCATAAGCCTAAAAATACCCTTTGAGTCAATCCTCAAATAATGCCCTAAGTATTTTCTTCACTATGCGAATTGACTTTAAACATAAAGTATCACTTAAAATTGAAGAAATCCTCCATGGGAATCCCTTCCCTTCATATCGCGTCACTATCAATCCTTACTTTTTTCAATCACCATTCCTTTCCCACAAAAAAATCTGAATCCAATTTGTTCATTTATCCCAAATAAGAAAAATAGGAAAAATCTAAAATAATTATGGGATGATAAATACTTATAAATCGTAAATTAAGATATACTAATCATATCTCGATCATTCATCAGGTATGCAATCATTATATTCTATATACATGCAGTATCTTTTGTAGAAAATACCATAGGTTTCTAAACGTAAGAGAAATAAAATATGTACGACTAAAAATAACGATTCAACTTGGACCAAAATTTTGATAAAAATAACTTATTAACCGAACAATGTTAGTTCATTTTTCCAACAAAATAGAATAACATTCATAAATGATTGAAATGAAAAGTACAATAACATGAAATGGAAAGAAAAATGCAACAATTAAGACACACACTATGAAAAAAAGAACACGAAGAAAAAATGATAGAACATTATAATTATTTCATTCTCAATCGAGGTCCTTGGAATGTCCATCATCTTCTACATTGACGCCATTGCCTTCTTTTTGTGCAGACTCTACACCGCTCCCATCCCCTAATGTAGCTATAGTCTGAATTAACCACGGATCATTGACTGATTCTTCCATTGGACTTGCTGATAACGTAATGTTTTCTTTGTTGGATGGAGGATTTGGAGCCTGGTTAAGTTCTTTCTTTCTTTCATCAAGTTTAGCCCTTTTTGCAACAAACACCTTTAACAAACCTTTCATTTCTCTAGCATCAAGTTCATCAATACTTTTTCCCTCCACTAGTTGGTTGAAGAGAATTTTCATTTCCTTCGCCTCATTCAGTNGAATAAACCCATGTCCATGGTCCCTCGAAGATATCGAAGTATGTGTTTAACACCATTCCAATGCCTTTTTGTTGGNATTACAAATCAATAAAAATTAAAAATAAGAGCTTGTTCTATGCACTAGAAAAATTCTTTTACCGTTTATTTGGACCAGATTCAACAAAATTTTAATACCACTCCTTCCAAAATATTTAAAAAGCCTAAAAAGTAAAAACTGTTGTAAAGAAAGCTCAGAATATAGAAGAAAAAGACAAGAAGTATAAGATAGAGAAGATAATTTTCTTATTCAAGTATATCATACAATGGTGAATGATATCTCTATTTATAGTGTTGAGATATCATAGTCAAAGGTCACCTTGAAATTTACATAGTTATCATTAAGGTTCATATCACCATNTTGTCTTGCCGAGATCTTTCATTTCGAATTCTTTTTTCAGACACTCAACAGCTTCTAAAAGCTGTTTACGAGTTCCAACAATGTTCAAATCATCAACATACACAGCTATTATTACAAATTCAGATCCCGACCGTTTAATGAAAATGCAGGGACAAATCGGGTCATTTTTGTACCCTTTCATTAACAAATATTCACTCAGACGATTGTACCACATCCTTCCTGAATGTTTCAATCCATACAGAGATTTCTGAAGCTTTATTGAACAAGTTTCTCTTGAATCTTTGTATGCTTCAGGCACTTTGAATGCTTCAGGAATTTTCATGAAAATGTTGTGGTCCAATGAGCCATATAGATAGGCTGTGACAACGTCCATTAGACGCATTTCAAGTTTTTCATGAACTGCCAGATTTATGAGATATCTGAAGGTGATTGCATCTACCACTGGAGAATATGTCTCCATATAATCAATGCCAGGTCTTTGAGAAAAACCTTGAGCAACGAGTCGGGCCTTATATCTCATGACTTCACCTTTCTCATTTCTTTTTCGTACAAAAACCCATTTGTACCCCACTGGCTTGATACCTTCAGGTGTTCGGATTATCGGTCCAAAAACTTCACGTTTTTCTAGTGAAGCCAATTCAGCTTGAATTGCATCCTTCCATTTTGGCCAATCATTTCTCTGTCTACATTCGTGAACAGATTTTGGCTCAAAATCTTCATCTTGTTGCATTATTTCAATAGCAACATTATAGGCAAATATGTTGTCAATCACAACATTATTTCGGTTCCACAACTTTCTCGTCGAGACATAATTCATTGAAATTTCATTGTTTTCAGAAGTTCGAACCTCCTCATCATCATGTGTTATGACTTGGGTCTCATCTTGAGAAATTTCTTTCAACCCATGATCATCTTGATCATTTATTCCTTTTCTCTTTCGAGGATTTTTATCCTTGGAACCAATTGGTCTACCACGCTTCAAATGTGGTCTAGACTCATTTGCCTTAACAATTTGTCCCGTCGGGATATCAACTCGAACTGGAGCATTAACAGCTGGAATATGCGATTTAGTAATCCTTGGAAGATTAGTAAATGCATCTGGTAGCTGATTTGCAATGTTCTGCAAATAAATTATTCTTTGAACTTCTTGCTCACATTGGTTTGTTCGAGGATCCAGATGAGATAGAGATGATGAATTCCAATCTATCTCTTTTCCCAACGACTTATGTTCTCCCCCTAATGTTGGGTATACTGATTCATCAAAATGACAATCAGCAAATCTTGCCTTAAATAAATCTCCAGTCATAGGCTCCAAATATTTTATGATTGAAGGAGATTCATACCCAACATATATCCCCAACCTTCTTTGGGGCCCCATCTTTGTGCGTTGTGGTGGAGCAATTGGGACATACACCGCACATCCAAAAATTCTAAGATGGGAAATGTTTGGCTCTTGACCAAAAGTCAATTGTAATGGGGAGAATTCATGATAATTGGTCGGCCTTATGCGCACAAGTGCTGCTGCATGCAAAATAGCATGCCCCCACATAGACACAGATAACTTTGTTCTCATTAGTAATGGTCTAGCTATCAATTGCAGACGTTTAATCAATGATTCTGCTAGACCGTTTTGAGTGTGAACATGCGCAACTGGATGTTCAACTGTTATACCAGTAGACATACAATAATCATTAAATGCCTGAGATGTAAACTCACCAGCATTATCTAGACGGATTGTCTTTATTGTATAGTCTGGAAATTGTGCTTTCAATCTTATTATTTGAGCCAGCAATCTCGCAAAAGCCATGTTGCGAGTTGATAATAAACACACATGTGACCATCTTGTAGAAGCATCTATCAAGACCATATAATATTTAAAGGGTCCACATGCAGGTTGAATTGGTCCACATATATCACCCTGTATACGTTCCAGAAACGCAGGGGATTCAATTCCAACCTTAACTGTTGATGGTTTAATGATCAACTTTCCTTGAGAACAAGCAGCACAAGAGAATTCCTTTGATTGAAGGATATTTGGGCTCTTTAAGGTGTGCCCATGTGAATTCTCAATGATTTTGCGCATCATATTAAATCCGGGATGGCCCAACCGGTCATGCCAAATGATAAAATCATTAAAATTAGTAAACCTTTTGTTTACTACGGCATGTGATTCAACTGTACTTATACTTGTATAGTACAACCCAGAAGAAAGTGCAGGTAATTTTTCATGCACAATTTTCTTCTCTACATTAATTGTAGTAATGTAAAGGTATTCAACCTTTCCTTCATTAGCCGTCTCAACATGATAGCCATTTTGGCGAATAACTTTGAAACTTAATAAGTTTCTTTGAGACTTACTACAATATAATGCATTATCAATGCTTAATATTGTCCCTCCAGGTAGTAATAAGGTCGCTCTTCCAGAGCCCTCAATTAATTTTGTACTACCTGATATTGTGTTGACATATGCCATTTTCATAACCAAATTAGAAAAGTATTTCTTTTCTTTTAATATTGTATGCGTTGTAGCACTATCAAGAAGGCATACATCTCCATTACTCATCTTGAATCCAACTGACAACTGGGGATTTCTATTAATTTTCATTAAAATAAAATACATCAAAAGAAGGAAGAAACAAAATTAACAACGGAAATTTAAATACTTCAACATGAATAACATAATAATTAAAAATACATAAGTAAAATATTAACAGACTTCATTCCCCAGCTAAAAGATCAAACATCAGTTTCGATCTCCAAAGAAGTCATCAACTTCCATATGAGTAATGTCACCAAGGCCATCAAAAACATCATCCTTTAAAGCCAAATTTGCTTCAATATCCTTATCATATTTCTGAGATGTTCCCGGCTTATCATCATTTTTAAGAGTCATATGTGACTCAGCTCGAGCATTGGAAGAGGAAGCACCACTTTTATTCCTTTCTTTTTAAAAGAATTTTGATAGAGCCTTACAAAATGCTCATGTGTGCGACATTCATTCTTCCAATGGCCTTTCATGCCACAACGACGACAATTACTTTTTGAGGGGTTATTTTGGGAACTCATGTTGTTCTCCCTTTTATTATGACCACCATCTTGACGATTAGTGTATCGTCTTTTATCTTTTCCACGTTCCCGTGCATTATTATAGCCCCGATGATCATCTCTTTTTACTTCAGATTGATCACGTGCTTCCACCACATTTGCCTCCGGTAATGGAGCAGCTCCAGTGGGACGAGCTTCATGATTTTTCATTAAAAGAGCATTATGTTGCTCAGCCACCAAAAGACATGAGATTAGTTCAGAATATTTCTGAAAACCCTTTTCACGATATTGCTGCTGCAATATCACATTTGAGGCATGGAAAGTAGTAAGTGTCTTTTCCAACATGTCCTCATCTTTTATAGTCTTCCCACATAATTTTAACTGGGAGGTTATCCTGAATACAGCAGAGTTGTATTCAACTACGGTCTTAAAATCTTGAAACCGTAAATGCATCCACTCATAACGAGCTCTTGGCAACACTGTTGCCTTTAGGTGGTCATATCTCCCCTTTAAATCAGTCCACAATTCAAGTGGATCTTTTACTGTCAGATATTCAATCTTCAGGCCCTCATCAAGATGATGACGAAGGAAAATCACAGTCTTCGCCTTATCTTGACTCGATGCTTCATTTCCCTGAGTAATAGTGGCATCAAGACCTTTAGCAGCCAAGTGAATCTCAGCATCGAGTACCCATGAAAGATAATTCTTTCCAGAAATATCTAATGCCACAAACTCAAGTTTGGATAAATTCGACATAATGAAATTAAGAGAGAATATGTGAATCAAATAAAAATATTTATATAATACCTTTGCAAGTAGCAACTTCGTGCTGATAACGTGTTGTAAAGAAAGCTCAGAATATAGAAGAAAAAGACAAGAAGTATAAGATAGAGGAGATAATTTTCTTATTCAAGTATATCATACAATGGTGAATGATATCTCTATTTATAGGGTTGAGATATCATAGTCAAAGGTCACCTTGAAATTTACATAGTTATTATTAAGGTTCATATCACCTTGATATCTTATCACATTGGAAACACTAATACATGAATCCAATTAATTGTTGGATAACTCTAATGGATCATCCACATACACAATGGATTTACAACAAAAACTATAATTAATTCCCCCTTAAAACCTTTCAAATCCAATCAAATATAAAATAACCACCCCTCCTTCCCAAATCCCACCCATTCTATGAATTCTTCTTCCCGTAAACCCATTTCTTTGCCTCTCACTCTTCTTTACTTTTTTTTTTCATTTCATTTTTTATGTGTGTGAAAATTTTATTTTTTAAAGAAAATATAAAGGTAATTCTCTACTAGGTGAGTTTGATGATTCATATTAGAATTTAAAATTTATATTATTATTATTCAATTTATAGGTATTTTGTATTTTGCAAGTTGTAAAATTAATGTAGTAATATTTTTACATATTGTAGGATTTGCTTAAATTCTCATCACGTCGTAAAATTATCCGTACCTAATCTTTGATTTATTCATGGTAAGCTTCATTTTTTTTTGGTTAAGGATCATGTATGCATTTTATTCTGGATTGGATTTGAATATAACAAATTAAAGGACGATTTTGCATATTATTTGTGATCTACATAAATACAACTTAATTAATCAATAAGGTAAATTGTTGAAGTCATTGCTACTTTTTTGCTTAAGGAAAGTAAAAATAAGGTCAAGGAAGAAAGTCTAACTTAAAATTTTTTGAAGCTTATTATTACAAATTTGTTTAATGTAATTTGATTTGCTTTGAATGTGTTTTTTAGTTAAATTATTCATTATTTTGAAGGCTTGATGAAAATCAAATTCCACATTTATTATTAGAATAATAATAACGATAATTTATTATTATTATTTGGTAACACTCCACAAATCAAATTATATATTAAATATTAATCACATATCATCACAATTTTAAATCCACACAAATTTAATTTCTAAAATATTGAAATCATATTGTAAAGGTTTAAGATGTCACAAACTCTTACTAAAAAACCTCCAAATATTTAAAAGTCATTTTGCGGGGAGCGTCATGAAGGTTTACTAAAACTGCTACAAATATGTTCGTGACAATGGTAATTGTAAGATTTTAGAAACCTCCGCATTTTAATTAGTGAAATACCTAAATCGCCATAAATTGAAAAAATAACCCCCATGAATCAATTATTTTTTTGTAGTGGTTGTCTATTACTAGTCGTAACAAAAATGGTTGGTTGGCACAACAAGATTACTAGGTATAACCATAAAATATCATAAGCCTAAAAATACCCTTTGAGTCGATCCTAAAATAATGCCCTAAGTATTTTCTTCACTATACCAATTGAGTCGATCCTCAAATAATGCCCTAAGTATTTTCTTCACTATACCAATTGACTTTAAACATAAAGTATCACTTAAAATTGAAGAAATCCTCCATGAGAATCCCTGCCCTTCATATCGCGTCATTATCAATCCTTATCCTTTTCCAATCACAATTCCTTTCCCACAAAAAAATCTGAAATCCAATTTGTTCATTTATCGCAAAAGCTAAGAAAATTAGGAAAAATCTAAAATAATTATGGGATGATAAAAACTTATAAATCGTAAATTAAGATATACTAATCATATCTCGATTATTCATCAGGTATGCAATTATTATATTCTAAATACATGCAGTATCTTTTGTATCAAATAATATAGGTTTCTAAACGTAAGAGAAATAAAATATGTAGGACTAAAAATAAAGATTCAACTTGGACCAAAATTTTGATAAAAATAACTTATTAACCGAACAATGTTAGTTCATTTTTCCAACAAAATAGAATAACATTCATAAATGATTGAAATAAAAAGTACAATAACATGAAATGGAGAGAAAAATGCAACAAATTAAGACACACACTATGAAAAAAGAACACGAAGAAACAATGATAGAACATTATAATTATTACATTATCAATCGAGGTCCTTGGAATGTCCATCATCTTCAACATTGACGCCATTGCCTTCTTTTTGTTCAGACTCTACACCGCTCCCATCCCCTAATGTAGCTATAGCTTGAATAAGCCATGGATCATTGAATGATTCTTCCATTGGACTTGCTGATACGATAATGTTTTCTTTGTTGGATGGAGGATTTGGAGCCTGGTTAAGTTCTTTCTTTCTTTCATCAAGTTTAGCCATTTTTGCAGCAAACAGCTTTAACAAACCTTTCATTTCTCTAGCATCAAGTTCATCAATACTTTTTCCCTCCACTAGTTGGTTGAAGAGGATTTCCATTTCCTTCGCCTCATTCATTTTCTCTAATTTGCTAATTTGTTCTTCTTTCTTATCAACTTTCTTTTGAAGATAGTCTTCATGTGTGACCAACTTTGACAACCTTTTGAATTCAATAAAACTTAAATACCTCGTCAAGACATCCTGAGCCAGACTTGGGGATTTCCATGTAATGGGTTGGATTTTTCCTGGCCTAAAAATAATTATGGCAACTTCTACGTCACACAAAATAGATAGCTCTTCTGCTTGCTTGAACAAACTTGTTACTCTTTTATCTAAGATGGAATTTCTCACATTTTCACTGTAGTTCGGAGTATCTCTCAACCTTTTTGTAGCCATATTTGATGCTCAAACAAAAAAAATACTTTCTTTTGAAGTGAAATATATAAAACTTGAAGAGATGTGTGACTTTTATAGTTGACAAACATGAATTGTGAATATAGTCAAATCAAGAACATTCATAGTTTAGGTTCCAAAATTTAAATAATTTGATTACTGTAATCTGACTTTAAGGAAATTATTATTTTTTTTCCTTAAAAGGATGAAAATTTGTTAATAATTGAAATTGACAGGTCATATTCCTTGATATTTTTGGGAGGTAGAAAACACAATAATTAACATTTTACATGGGCATATTTGGTAGAAAATGTTTGTAGAAGATATGCTTTATTCCAAAAGACGTAGCATATCCTTCGAAAAAAATTGCCTCATAATTCAAAATTTCGATAGATAAAAAACGTTTATGAGAAGTTTATGTCAAGAATGTCATAGGAAAATATATGAGTACTTATAATTAATTATAATATTTTTTTCTTTAAATATTGACAATAATATACCGATTGAATTTTTTTTTTATATATTGAATTAGAATTACTAAAGAAGAACGATTTTTTTTCACAATTAAGAACGGTGATGACTCAAAATCTAAAGCATGATGGCACTTGCACTATCCCATTGGAAGGTAATCCAATCCTCAACCGAAATTAATATCAAACAATTATACAGAAATAATAACATTAGCAAAATCAAGTCTATAAACTCAAAGCTTTCATAGATATAATAGAAGTGTGAATGTAAAAAAAAAGACCCGGTGTTACTAGTAGTTCAAGAGCATCAAATTAAGTATATATACTTCAAAATATAGGACTATCTAAAGTCGTAAAAATAGGTAAAGAAGATAGATTTTCTCCAAATGCACCGTAATTGTTTATATACATAACATCAGATAAATGAAGTTCATGGGGTTCGATAGGCATAGGCAACGCATAATAAAATAAACAAGAGTAGTATAATTAACGAACATGTGTACTTAGTTGGTTGGTGTAATGATTTGTTTTATTTTCTTCATGTTTAGTAATTTTTGGTGTAATTAGTTGTTTTATTTTCTTCATATGTAGCGATTTTTATTCATTATGATTTTCTATGGTTGCATGTGTAGTAGGTGTAGGGACAAAGAAGAAGGAGGAGGAGGAGGAGGAGAAGGAGGAAAAGGAGTAGCAGAAAAAGAAGGAGGAGGAGAAGTAAAGGTCGGAGTGGATAGATATGGATTTCATGGTAGGATTGCAATAAACTTTCTGTACATTTGATGTTATTTGGGTCATCATTGATAGGTTTACCAAGTCTTCTCACTTTCTTCCACTTTAGACTTTATACTTTTCTGATGGTTTAGAGGTTGCATTATTGAGATTGTATAAATTTGCAAGGGGTACCAGTGTCTATCATTTCAGATCATGACACTTAATTTACATCATATGTTTGGAGGTTATCTCATAAAGAATTGGTACCTGGGTTGATCTTAGCACAATATTTCATTCGTAGACAAACAGACAGTCCAAAAAGGACTATTTAGGATGTGGAAGATAAGGTTTAGGCTTGTGTAATTTATTTTCGAGGTATGTGGGACTACTTTTTGCTTTGGTAGAGTTTGCACATAATAATAGCTAATGTTTGAGTATTCAAATGGATCTATTTGAGACATTATATAATTGGAGATCAGTCTTTCATGTGATAGTTAAATGCTTTTGAAATTAGGCCCTTAGGTCACTGACTTATGGATAAAGTTTGGGTGATTCAGGAGAGGCTCATACTGCTTAGAGTAGGCATAAGAGTTATGTTGATTAGAGAGTGAGCGCCTTAGAGTTTAGTTGATATCGATTGTTTATGTTGGTGTCAACCATGAAAGGCATGATGAGGTTTGATGGAAAGGGCGAGCTCAACCCTAGGTTCATCAAACTTTTGAGTTTTTTGCAGTTTGTTATGAAGGTGGCTTATTAAAAGTTAGACTTACCTTCAACCCTTTGGTTTATTGACCTTATCTTTTATGTTTCTATGTTGGGATAATATGTTTAGTATGTCTCACATGCTTAAGTGGAATTTGGTTCAGCATGATGAGTCCTTGATTTTCGAGGAGGCGCCTATGGTTATTTGGAGGTAGGTTACTTGGTAAGCCAATCTTAATATACATACCAAATATCTTACCTTTTTTAACCTTGGGGGTGCTTTATTTATCTCTAACTTTCAAGATTTAAGTTGTTTTAATAGTTTATGTTTGATAACGTTCAAATATACTTTTTGAAAAGAAATATAAACGGTGGTATGTAATATATTTACTCAACTACGTGTTGGGGTTGATCCCACTAACAATATGGAAGAATATTATCAATAGCAAATATTTAACTTGATAGTCGTTATATAAAAATGGGGAATTTTAAAGTGAAATAAAAATAGCTTTGAACTAAGTATTTATTTATATCCAAATTAATAAAAAAAACTAGGAAAGTGTTCCCCATAAGCTCATAACGCGGTAATCCTACTAATAGCAATTCTCCTTAGTGTTATGCATGCAAAGTGATAAGTTGTGTATGTCTAAATCCTTGATCCGGCATCTAAAGAATTTTACCCCGTACCTTGGTCCCTCTACGTGTGTATAATTTACTAACCGTTATCTTTATTTCATATTAAGCATCATAATCGATGTATGACTTAGTTATTACTTCGCACCAATCGACACTAGCCTATTAGATAGTATCTCACTAAATCTATGTTGATAATTCTTTTCTTATTAACTACCTTCTTGGTCCGGCAAGTAGAAACAAGGCGAATTCTAACGCGTGCACTCGTTAAAAAGACTTCTAAGCGATGCAATAACCTATTTGAGAATTGCTTAATTACTATTCATACTTTGTTAATCGTTCATGGTTTACACAAACCTAGTTGTGGAGCTTAGCTAATCATCATCTCAAAAAGCACAATCAAAATTTATTATAATAAATATGCTTGTGTTAATCATAAAAAGTTAAGAACAATAGCTAAACTATCTTTTAATTAATCACGAATACAAATAATTAATAAAGGAGAAGAAAGAATAAACTACAATTCTCCGGCCTCCACGAGGCTCTTACAAAGCTCCGAAGGGAAAAGAAAATTTACATTATGTCTTGCATCTTGGTTCTTGGCTCCCCTTAAATGATAATTTATATGTCCTATTTATGATAAATTAAACCCTAAAGAAAATTATTGAGTCCAAGCAAATTAGGAAATCAAACCGAAAAGGAATTGATTTCTGTAAATTATTTCTGTATCTCGAATATATTGCTGCCTCCGCTTCCAAATTAAGAGCCCTTTCAATGATTGACACGTGGCAACAAAACTTTCAATCAATTTGATTTCAGCCACCTTTTCATATATATAAATGTATTATTTGATTCACTTCAATCCATTAAGTTGCTTGCTTAATTTTCTTATTCAACTTTTCATCTTTAATCATTTTAGCTCCAAACTTCTTCATTTTTTCATCAAATTAATTCTACAAATAAAATAAACAATTTAGCACAATCCATAAAATTTATGCTCAAAATGGAAAAATATAAATAATAAATGTGAGGTAAATAATAATAAAAATGTGTATTTTGGCCTTACATCAACACCCCACACTTAAACATTTATTCGTCATCGAGAAGCATTAAAAGTCATCTAAAAAAATTTATACTAGCAATATCATCACTTTGATTAATACAAATGACTAGGCCATATACCCATGAAAATATCAAGTAGACTTCTCAATCATTATGCAAGACATCCAAGTAAACAAGAAACCTCTAACTTACTAACTTCAAGAAGGACTTTAAACTCATAAAATATATGTTTGCTCACGATGAGAGTAGTTTCTTTCAATTATTGTAGTGGATAGATAGTACTTTGAAGTGCCCTCACACACAAAAAAGTCCACACACTCAAATCAAAAGATTGAAATTAAATTAAGGACTTCATATCAAGAACAACTCTCACACTCACAAATAAAATTCACATGTATGCATAAAGAACAATATGCATGCCCATTATGTATATATCCACTAATTAAGCATGCTTGAATAAAATCAAATAGGATTTTAACGTGTTGTAATGTAGGCTAGGGGATAGGTAGGAAAACTATATAATAGTGACTTCCACTTCCTTAAGCACTTTGCAATTTTTAAACTTCATCACCCATATTTTATTCTCTTTATTTTCAGCCCTCTCTTCAACAAATATTTCACAAGTAATTATCATCATCACAAGAATGTTTCAGTCATTATTCTTTTTTTTTTAATTTTCCCTCATAATAGCAATCCTCGACTTGCGTATTTTTCATGAGTTAAGGTGCACGATGTCCTTGGAAGGACCAGGGTCATCATCAAGGTAACTTTTTTTTTTTAATGTCGCATTCCAATTATATTTTTTTTCACATTATTTCAAAGAGGGCTTTTAAGAACTTTGTAGCTATCATTGATTACGTTTTCACTCATCCATCCCTTTTTCTCAGAATTGATAATTAAAATAAGTCTATGCTATGATGCTCAAGGATGCAAGGTGCTAAAACTAGAGATTCAACAAAATATTCAAGGGAAAAGTATGGCTACCAACAAAAGGCTACAAACTCAAAAGGGCTAACTAGTATATCTGAAAAGGCTAAAATTTATAAGACAAATTAAAGAAAGCCTATTATCATCTCCTACACAAGGCAACACTTTTTTATTTAGCTTCAATAACATGCAGGACAAGTTCTATACTTAGATGCAAAACATGGAATAAATCAAATCTCACCACACACAACACAAGTATCAATCATGATGGATCAATTCCACTTTAAGAGAGACAAGATCCTAACAAACTATAAATTAAAATAAGCTATATACAAAGTCACAACCATAAACCTAGATGTCAAAAGGTTTGCAATTTCACTAGTAACCAAGTATTCAGACGAAAGTACTACTTAAAATTAGGCCCAAATAGTAAGTATCACATAACTCAAAAGGGTCTTTTCTTTTCTCTCCAAAAATAATAATTAAAAAAAATTATTCCTAAAATAAATAAATAAAAGACACTCAGTTCAAAGGGACTATCCTCAGGAAAAGAACCGAAAATATAAGCCAACGAACCCATTCTAAAAAAAACACTCAATAAAACAGTAAAAACTAGGAATTCATTCCTCCACCCCACACTTAAAAAAGATGGAAGGTCCACAAAGCTTAAATAAAATACTAAAAAAGGTTTGAAAAACTCCCTGAGGCCTTTAGGCCTAGCTAGTAGCACGTTCTCTAAATTTATATCAAGGGTCGTCACCCCACACTTAAGCTCAAACATGCTCCTTTCCCTTTTTCTTTGTTGGGTTCTCAGAATTCCCCTAATCTGCAAAAATAAGATAAAAAAGTGATACTAATAAAATAAAATAAATAATAATAATAATAATAAAAAAAGTTACACTACTAATTGGGTTGCCTCCCAATAAGCGCTTAATTTAACGTCGCGGCACGACACTATCAATTTTATTTTTCTTTCCACTTTGAAGATATGAATTGCACTCCCAATTTGGAATCAATTTTTTTTTATTACGCTCAATGGGTGGTGTTACAAAATGAAAGGTCCCAAACAACATATATCACACTATGCACTTCTTGAATCCTAAGTGAGGAATGTAATTTTTCAATGTTGGAACAATAAATTCAAAAATATAGACACAATTTTTCATCTCCATAAACTATTCCATAGGCTCAGTTCACTCGATAATAATAATAATAAAATTTAATTATAAACAAAAAACAAAAAAAAATACAAGTTAAAATAAACACTAAAGAAAATTTTTAAGTCATATTACCCGATAGCGGCACAAAAATTTGATAATGTTCAAATATACTTCTTTAAAAGTAATATAAACGATCGTATGCAATATATTTACCTAACTATCAGTCGGGGTCGATCCCACAGAGAATATGGAAGAATATTATCAATAGCAAATATTTAACTTGATAGTCGTTATATAAAAATGGGAGATTTCAAAGTGAAATAAAAATAGCTTTGAACTAAGTATTTATTTATATCCAAATTAATAAAAATAACTAGGAATGTGTTCCCCATAAGCTCATAATGCGGTAATCCTACTAATAGCAATTCTTCCTAGTGTTATGCATGCAAAGTGATAAGTTATGTATCTCTAAATCCTTGGTCCGGTATCTAGAGAATTTCACCCCGTACCTTGGTCCAGCTACGTGCATATAATTTACTAACCCTTACCTTTAGTTCATATTAAGCATCATAATCGATGTATGACTTAGTTATTACTTCGCATCAATCGATACTAGCCTATTAGATAGTATCCCATTTAATTTTTGTTGATAATTCTTTTCTTATTAACTACTTCCTTGGTCCGGCAAGTAGCAACAAGACGAGTTCTAACGCGTGCACTCGTTAAAAAGACTTCTAAGCGAAAGAATTATCAATACATGCAATAACCTATTTGAGAATTGCTTAATTACTATTCATACTTTGTTAATCGTTCATGGTCTACAAACCTAGTTGTGGAGCTTAGCTAATCATCATCTCAAAAACACAATCAAAAGTTATTAAAATGAATATGCTTGTGTTAATCATAAAAAGTTAAGAACAATAGCTAAACTTTCTCTTTAATAATCATGAATACAAATAAATAATAAAGGAGAAGAAAGAATAAACTACAATTCTCCGCCCTCCACGGCGGCTCTTATAAATCTCCAAAGGTAAAAGAAAATTTATATTATGTCTTGTATCTTGGTTCTTGTCCACCCCTAAATAATAATTTATATGTCCTATTTATAGATAAAGAAAACCCTAAATAAATTAATTGAGTCTAAGCCAATTAGAAAATCAAAATCGAAAAGGAATTGATTTCCGTAAATTATTTTTGTATCTCGAATATATTGCTGCCTCCGCTTCCAAATTAAGAGCCATTTCAATGATTGACATGTGGCAACAAAACTTTCAATCAATTTGATTTCAGCCGGCTTTCCATTATATATATATATATATATATATATATATATATTATTCTATTCACTTTGATCCATTAAACTTCCTGCTCGGTTTAGCTCCAAACTTCATTTGTTCATCAAATCTACGAATAAAATACACAATTTAGCACAATCTATAAAATTTATGCTCAAAATGGACAAATATAAATAATAAATATGAAGTAAATAATAATAAAAATGTGTATTTTGACCTCACATCAATGTTATAATGACCCTCACGGTCCATTGCTTGGTTTTTATTTTGCTTACTATTTTCCCCTTCTCGTTGCTTCTATAAGGTATTATGTCTTATTGAGTTGGGTGGATCTCTGCTTGAGGTTTAAGGGAGAGTTTTTTGTGTGTTTTCACATTTGGGATTTTGGCGTTGAAAGGGTTGAGTTCGATCAACATTCTTAATGAACTGGATGGGATTTTTATTAGAGTCATTAGCTCTCAAAGTTTTAGTTTGGTCTAGTAGGACCTCTTTTTTATGTCTTGTGATTGTTAATTTGATTTCGGGAAGTTTGGTTCTTTGCTTGTTTTAAGTGGTTTTAGTTGTTGTGTTGGCTTTGATCAACATTTCCTATAGACAACCTACATAGTTTATTTTGTTGATTATGTTGAGGCTAAAATGTGATTTTTGATTGGGAAGCATATTCGTTTCTGTCCGCAGAACTCTAAATGAAAATTAAACAACAGGTCGAGGACTTACAAAAATTTGAGATCTCCTTATGCAGCTGCTCTTGCGGAGCTGTGCTTCCTTTGGTAGCTCTTCTCTACTCGTGCAGAAAGTCGCCACACCAGCAAAGGCTGCTGATCTAATCCTCCTCCCACTTAGTTGAGCTTGATCACCCTACAACAAAAATAAAATTTTTGCAGCAATAAATATAGACAATTAAGAATGTAAAGTCTTTACCAACATTAATTAAGTAACATTAGGATCAATGTCACTAAATACTTTAGGACCACATACAATGAGTGCTAATTGCCGCTAAAAATAGGTAAACAAGATATAAAAAGATAGCTTTTCTGCAAATGGTGGTATCTCACCATTACTTTTTATCTACATAACCATAGATAAATGAAATCCATGGATTTTGATAGGCCTAGGCAATGCATAAAAAATTAAAACAATATATAACTAGAATAACATGTGTACTTAGTGGCTGGTGTGATGAGTTGTTCTATTTTCTTCATTATCTGTAATTTTTTTCAACATGATTCTCCATGGTTACAGGTGGAGTAGGTGGTAGGGACAAAGAAAAACGAGGAAGCGGAGGAGGAGGAGGAAAATAAAAAAAAAAGGAAAAGGAGTAGCAGAAAGAGGAGGAGGAAAATAAAAAAAAAGAAGGAAAAGGAGTAGTAGAAGGAGGAGGAGGAAGAGGAGAACATGCAAAAGTAGCAGGAGAAAGAGAAGCAAAAGCAGAAGGAGAAAATGTATAAGAAGAAGGAGGAGGGAAGAGAAAGAGAAGGGAAGGGGGAAGGAGAAGGAGAAAGAGAAAAAGAAGTAGTCTAATGGTGGTGTTGGATTAAGTGAGATATTGCAAAATTTATGACCAAGTACTTGAATTATCACTAGGTGAAGTATGAGGACCAGAGGTTAGGTCATTTGATTCAAAGGCTATCTATTCATATGGATTTCATGGTAGGATTGTCATAAACTTTCCGCACATTTGATGATATTTGGGTCATTTTTGATAGGTTGACTGGGTCTTCTCACTTTCTACGGCTAGTTTAGACTATATACTTTTCTCAGAGGTTCAGAGGGTGCATTCATGAGATTGTATCAATTTGCAAGGGGTTGCAGTATCTATTGTTTCAGATCATGGTACTTATTTCACATCATTTTTCGGAGGTCGATTCAGAGAGAATTGGATACCTTGGTTGACCTTAGCACAACTCGCAGAAATACATTAGTCTAAAAAGGACTATTTAGGTTGTGGAAGATTTTCTTAACAACTCTCTTACTTTATCGGAGTCATTTTATGAGAAACAAGTTTCATAGCTCTACAATAAGACTTTTTCTATGCAGTTTCTTCATCGTTGTTCTTCGTATCATATTTTTCAAGAAATAAGTTTCTTTTCTTTATATGCACTCAAAACTCTCTTCTTGGGTTTTCTTATTATTGGATCTCTTTCTCCATTCAAGGGGAAAGTTGAGCACCTTCCACATATTCAAGCTGACATTACTTTAATTGATGAGGTATCAAGTTTCTTTATTTAACTGCATCTTGTTCTATACATGATCAAGTGCTTGTTTTAAGAGCATATGATGCAAAGATGATATCACGTGAGGAATATGTGTATCTTGATAGAAGCTTTCTCGGTTTAAGACTTTGAGTTGTTTACCTTCTTTTGCATCACAATGTTATTTGCACAGAATTCTCTTTTAATTATTTTGTGTCAGCTTCTTCAATACCTAAGAATTTCCTTACCATACTTTCTTGTTTCCAATTGAGTTGCTACGGGTTTCTCTTCCTTCTTATCATGTGCATATTTAAAGTGAGATATAACATATAAACACGAGTCTTAATTTGATTTCAGCGCACAACTATGTCATCTAACTTCAAGTGTATACAAGTAGATACTTATACTTATACTTGTATAATATTTAATGAGTAGACACACGTGTCGTCAAGACATCATACACGTAGAACACTACACAGGTCACAAAATTATCATATGTGGAGTGTCATGTTCAGACTATTTCAGATGTTAATATGGTTCTCCCAGACTAGTAATTTTACACTCTATTTCCTTTAGCATGTGTGTATTCATGCTTGGCACATTTCACTATGAGGGAGTCAAATAATGGGTCACATGACAACCCGATACCCCCCTCCCCCCGTCCCTCCTGTACTAGTATCACATCACACTATTATATGTGTTGATCGTTGATTACATGCTTTCTCTGTATTTTATCTTTACTTAGTTTTATCCACACATTATTAATAAATATATCTTATCTTAGATATTGTTCTCTTAGATAATAATTGGTACTACAAAAAAATGCTTAATTTGCGGTGATTAACTTCTGCGAGTATTTAGAAGTCTCATTTATAATTCATTTTGTGACGTTTTATTTTGATCCGACATTATAAAAAATTTAAGGTGATTTTATTAAGGAGGTTACGTTTTATTTTGATCCAACATTATAAAAAATTTATGTTGATTTCACTAAGGAGGTTAAAAAATCGTCACAATTTAATATTATTTTTGGCGATTATCTAACTCCAAAAATTTATTAAATTTGTTATTTATATATATAATATTATACATTTGATATTTAAAGTTAATTTCATCATATACCCACACCCTTCTCCTATTTCATTTTGAATTTCTTTTTTTACATTGTAGATGAAATTTCACTTCAACACTATCTTATATAGTACACCCTCTGTTCAATATAATGTGAGGTAGTTTGACTTTGTACAAAATTTTAAAAAATGAAGATTTTAAAAATTTGTGTAGGTGTAAATCATTTCATCAATGGTAATGTAGACATTTCATAGTTAAATTGTTATTTAATATAGAAAGGTGTCATTTATTTTGGAACATACTAAGATGGAAAATAAGTCACATAAACTCAGACACATGGAGTAATAGTTTAATTTATATTATTTAGTGATTTTTGTTATTTCATCACACAAAAGTTTAATTTTTTTAACTATGTAATCTAAGAAAATATCTATAAAACTATGTGTTATATATATATATATATATATATATATATATATATATATATATGTATGTATGTTCTTATTGCTTTATATTGAGTTGTTTTCTTATGAGTCAAGCAGAGCCAAGGTAAGTTCATCCTTAATCCATTTCAAGCTTTTATAGTTGTGTTTAGCANAATCATTAGTCATATGCATTTATATTTATTTTGTTTGTATTTTAACTTTATTTATGCTTTTATAGTACTAGTTGATTTTTTAAGATGAAACACTTTAATTATTAGTCATTGCAAATCAATAAAAATTAAAAATAAGAGCTTGTTTTACGCACTAGAAAAATTCTTTTACCTTTTATTTGGACTAGACTCAACAAAATTCTAATACCGCTCCTTTCAAAATATTTAAAAAGCCTAAAAAGTAAAAACTATAATTAATTCCCCCTTAAATCCTTTCAAATCCAATCAAATATAAAATAACCACCCCTCCTTCCCAAATCCCACCCATTCCATTAATTCTTTTTCCCGTAAACCCATTTCTTTGTCCCCTTTCCTTTATCCCTTTGCCTCTCCCTCTTCTTTACATTTTTTTTTCATTTAACTTTTTATGTGTGTGAAAATGTTATTTAGTAAGAAAATATAAAGGTAATTCTCTACTAGGTGAGTTTGATGATTCATATTAGAACTTAAAATTTATATTATTATTATTCAATTTATAGGTATTTTGTATTTTGCAAGTTGTAAAATTAATGTATCAATATTTTTACATATTGCAGGATTTGCTTAAATTCTCACCACGTCATAAAATTATCTGTACTTAATCTTTGATTTATTTATGGAAAGCTTCATTTTTTTTTGGTTAAGGATAATGTATTCATTTTATTCTGGATTGGATTTGAATATAACAAATTAAAGGACGATTTTGCATATTAGACGGTGATCTACATCAATACAACTTAATTATTCAATAAGGTAAATTTTTGAAGTCATCGCTACTTTTTTGTTTAGGAAAGTAAAAACAAGGTCAAGGAAGAAAGTTAACTTAAAAATGTGTGAAGCTTATTATTACAAATTTGTTTAATGTAATTTGATTTGCTTTAAATGTGTTTTTACTTAAATTATTCATTATTTTGAAGGCTTGATGAAAATTAAATTCCACGTTTATTATTAAAATAATAATAATAATAATAATAATAATTATTATTATTATTTTTGTAACACTCCACAAATCAAATTATATAATAAATATTAATCACATATCATCACAATTTTAAATCCACACAAATTTAATTTATAAAATATTGAAATAATATTGTGAAGGTTTAATATGTCACAAACTTATAATAAAACACCTCCACATATTTAAAAGTCATTTTGCGGGGAGCGTCCTGAAGGTTTACTAAAATTGCTGCAAATATGCTCGTGACAGTGGTAATTGTAGCGGTTTTAGAAACCGCCACGTTTTAATTAGTGAAATCCCTAAATCTCCATAAATTGAAAAAATAACCCCCATGAATCGAGCATTTTTTTTATAGTGGTTCTATTACTATTAGTAACACAAATGGCTGGTTGACACATAAAGATTACTAGGTATAACCATAAAATATCATTAGCCTAAAAATACCCTTTGAGTTGATCCTCAAATAATGCCCTAAGACTTTTCTTCACTATACCAATTGACTTTAAACATAAAATATCACTCAAAATTGAAGAAATCCTCAATGCGAATCCCTGCCCCTTCATATTGCGTCACTGCCAATCTTTATCTTTTTTCAATCACCATTCCTTCCCCACAAAAAAATCAGAAATCTAATTTGTTCATTTATCCCAAAAGCTAAGAAAATAGGAAAAATCTAGAATAATTATGGGATGATAAATACTTATACATTGTAAATTAAGATATACTAATCATAACTCGATTATTCTTTAGGTATGCAACGATTATATAATATATACATGAAGTATCTTTTGTATCAAATAAAACATAGGTTTTTAAACGTAAGAGAAATAAAATATGTACGACTAAAAATAAAGATTCAACTTGGATCAACATTTTGATAAAAATAACTTATCAACCGAACAATGTTAGTTCATTTTTTCAACAAAATAGAATAACATTCGTAAATGATTGACATAAAAAGTACATTAACATGAAACGGAAAGAAAAATGCAACAAATTGACACACACTATGAAAAAGAACACGAAGAAACAATGATAGAACATATAATTATTACATTCTCAATCGAGGTCCCTGGAATGTCCATCATCTTCACCATTGACGCCATTGCCTTCTTTTGGTGCAGACTCTATACCGCTCTCATCCCCTAATGTAGCTTTAGTCTGAATAAACCTCGGGTCATTGAATGACTCTTCCATTGGACTTACGGATAAGGTAATATTTTCTTTGTTGGATGGAGGATTTGGATCTTGATTAATTTTTTTCTTTCTTTCATCAAGTTTAACCATTTTTTCAGCAAACACCTTTAACGAACCTTTCATTTCTCAAGCGTCAAGTTCATCAATACTCTCTCCCTCCACTAGTTGGTTGAAGAGGATTTCCATTTCCTTTGCCTCATTCATTTTCTCTAATTTGCTAATTTGTTATTCTTTCTTGTCAACTTTCTTTTGAAGATTGTCTTCTTGTGTGACCAACTTTGTCGGTCTTTTGAATTCAATAAAACTTAAATGCCTCGTCAAGACATCCTGAGCCAGACTTGAGGATTTCCAAGTAATGGGTTGGATTTTTCCTGGCCTAAAAAAAATTATGGCGACTTGTACATCACACAAAATAGAAAGCTCTTCTGCTTTCTTGAACAAACTTGTTTCTCTTCTATCTAAGATGGAATTTCTCACATTTTCACTGTAGTTCGTAGTATCTCTCAAGCTTTTTGTAGACATATTTGATACTCAAACAAAAAAAAATACATTCTTTTGGAGTAGAATATATAAAATTTGAGGAGATGTGTGACTTTTATAGTTGAAAAACAAGAATTGTCAAAATAGTCAAATCAAGAATTTTCATAGTTTAAGTTCCAAATTTTAAGTAATTTGATTAGTGTTATCTGATTTTAAGGATATTATTCTTTTTTTTCCTTAAAAAGATGTAAATTTTTAATTTTCAAATTAAAATTGACAGGTCATCATGATTTTTTGAGGTAGAAAACACAATAATTAACATTTTACATGGGCATATTTGGTAGAAAATAGTTGTAGAAAATATGTGTTATTACACAAAGACGTAGCATATCCTTCGAAAAAATTGCCTCATATTTCAAAATTTTGATCGATTAAAAAGGTATATGAGAAGTTAACGTCAAGAATGGTGAAGGAAAATATATGAGTACTTCTAATTAATTAATATACCGATTGAAGTAAGTTTTTAGATATGGGATGAGAATTACTAAAGTAGAATGATTCCTTTTTCACAAATAAGAACTTTGATGACTCAAAATCTAAGGCATGATGGCACTTTCACTATCCCATTGGTAGGTAAGCCAATCCTCAGCTGAAATTGATATCAAACAATTATACAGAAAAAATAACATTAGCAAAATCAAGTCTATAAACTCAAAGCTTTCATAGATATAATAGAAGTGTGAAGGCAAAAAAAAAAAAAGACCCAAAATTTAGTGTTACTAGTAGTTCAAGAGCATCAAACTAAATACATATACTTCAAAATATAAGACTATCCGAAGTCGTAAAAAATAGGTAAAGAAGATCGATTTTTTCCAAATGCACCATAACTTTTTATATACACAACCTCAGATAATTGAAATTCATGGGGTTCGATAGGCCTAGGCAATGCATAATAAAATAAAACAAGAGTACTATAACTAAAGAACATGTGTACTTAGTTGGTTGGTGTGATGAGTTATTTTATTTTCTTCATATTTAGTAATTTTTATTCTTTATGATTTTCTATGGTTGCATGTGTAGTAGGGGTAGGGACAAAGAAGTAGGAGAAGGAGGAGGAGGAAGAGGAAGAGGAGTAGAAGAAAAAGGAGGAGGAGGAGGAGAATTAGTAAAAGTAGAAGGAGAAAGAGAAGCAAAAAGTATAAGGAGAAGAAGCAAGGAGCCAAAGGAGAAGGAGAATATGAATTAGACGAATTTGGAGGAGAAAGAGAAGGGGAAGGAGAAGGAAAAGGAGAAAAAGAAGAAGTAGAAGTAGTAGTCTAATGGTGATGTTGGAATAAGTGAGATATTTCAAATTTTATGTATAAGTACTTGAATTGTCAGTAGGTGAAGTATGAATACTTGAGGTTAAGTCATCTGACTCAAAGGCTACCCATTCTTGAGTAAAGGTTGGAGTAGATAGATATGAATTTCATGGTAGGATTGCCATAAACTTTCTGTACATTTGATGTTATTTGGATCATCATTGATAGGTTTACCAAGTCTTCTCACCTTCTACCACTTTAGAATTTATAATTTTCTGAAAGGATTCTAAGTTACATTAATGAGATTGTATAAATTTGCAAGGGGTGCCAGTGTCTATCATTTCAGATCATGACACTTAATTTACATCATATTTTTGGAGGTTATCTCAGAATGAATTGGTACCTGGGTTGATCTTAGCACAACATTTCATTCATAGACAGGCAGACAGTCCAAAAAAGAACTATTTAGGATGTGGAAGATAAGGTTTAGGCTTGTGTAATTTATTTTCGAGGCATGTGGGACTAGTTTTTGCTTTCGTAGAGTTTGCACATAATAATAGCTAAAGTTTGAGTATTCAAATGTCTCTATTTGAGAAATATATAATTGGAGGTCAGCCTTTCATGTGATAGTTTAATGCTTTTGAAATTAAGCCCTTAGGTCACTGACTTATGGATAAAGTTTGGGTAATTCAAGAGAGGCTCGTACTACTTAGAGTAGGCATAAAAGGTAAATTGATTAGAGAATTAGAGAATTAGAGCCTTAGAGTTTAGGTAAGATATCGAGTGTTTATGTTGGTGTCAACCATGAAAGGCATGATTAGGTTTGATCGAAAGGGCAAGCTCAACCCTAGGTTCATTAAACTTTTGAGAATTTGCAATTTGTTATGAGGGTGGCTTATTAAGAGTTCGACATACCTTCAACCCTTTGGTTTATTGACCTTATATTTTATGTACTATGTTGGGACAGAATTTTTAAATATGTCTCACATGCTTAAGTGGAATTTGGTTCGGCATGATGAGTCCTTAATTTTCGAGGAGGCGCCTATGGTTATTCCGAGAGAGGCTACTTGGTAAGCCAATATTGATATACATACCAAATATCCTTATTTTTTTTGACCTTGGGGTACTTTGTTTTTGTCTAACTTTTAAGATTTAAGTTATTCTAATAGTGGATCTTGTAATGACCCTCACGGTCCATTGCTTGGTTTTTATTTTTCTTTCTATTTTCCCCTTCTTGTTGCTTCTATAAGGTATTTATGTCTTATTAAGGTGGAGTGGCTCTCTACTTTAGGTTTTAGGGAGAGTTTTTTTGTATGTTTTTCCCCATTTGGTGATTTTTTGCGTCGAAAGGGTTGAGTTCGATCAACATTCTTAATGAACTGGATGGGATTTTTAGTAGCGTCATTAACTCTCAAAGTTTAGTTTTGTCTAGTATCTACTCTTCTTTATGTCTTGTGATTGTTGGTTTGGTTTTGGGAAGCTTGATTGTTTGCTTGTTTTAAGTGGTTTTAGTTGTTGTGTTGGCTTTGATCAACATTTCTTATAGACAACCTACATACGTTTTGTTGATTATGTTGACGCCAAAGTGTAATTTCTATTTGGGAAACATATTCGTTTGTGTCCGCAGAACTCTAAAACGAATCTTAAACGACAAGTCGAAGACTTACAAAAATGTGAGATCTACTTCTTCTGCTCTTGCGGAGCTTGGCTTCCTTTCGTAGCTCTGCTTTGCTCCCACTTAGTTGAGCTTGATCACACTTCAACAAAAACAAATTTTAGCGGCAATAAATATCGACAATTAATAATGCTAAAGTCTTTACCAGCATTAATTAAGTGTTATTAGGACCAATGTCACTAAAGACTTTAGAGACAATACAAAGAGTGCTAATTGCCGCTAAAAATAGGTAAACAGGATATAAGAAGATAGATTTTCTCCAAATGGTGGTATCTCACCACAACTTTTTATGTACATAATCATAGATAAATGAAATCCAAGGGTTTTGATAGGCCTAGGCAATGCATAAAAAAATAAAACAATAGTATAACTAGAATAACATGTGTACTTAGTTGGATGGTGTGATGAGTTGTTCTATTTTCTTCATTATTTGTAATCTTTTTTAAACATGATAACGTGTGGAGTAGGTGGTAGGGAAAAAAAGAAAGAGGAGGAGGAGGAGGAGCAAAAAAAGAAGTAAAAGGAGGAAAAGGAGTAGCAGAAGAAGGAGGAGGAGGAGGAAGAGGAGAACAAGAAAAAGTAGAAGGAGAAGATGAATAAGAAGAAATAGGAGGGGGTCCAGGAGAAAGAAATAGGTAGGGGGAAGGAGAAGGAGAAGGAGAAAGATAAGAAAAACTAGTCTAATGGCGGTGTTGGATTAAGTGAGATATTGCTAAGATTATGTCTAAGTACTTGAATTATCAATAGGTGAAGTATGAGCACTTGAGATTAGGTTATTTCATTCAAAGGCTATTCATTCTCGAGTGAAGGTGGGAGTGGATAGATATGGATTTCATGATAGGATTGCCAGACACTTTCCGTACATTTGATGATATTTGGGTTATTTTTGATAGTTTGAGTGGGTCTTCTCACCTTTTACGGCCAGTATAGACTTTATACTTTTCTCAGAGGTTGAGAGGTTGCATTCTAGAGATTGTATCAATTTGCAAGGGGTGCCAATATCTATCATTTCATATCATGGTACTTAATTCACTTCATGTTTTCAGAGGTCGATTCACATAATTGAATACGTTGGTTGACCTTAGCACAACCCGCAGACAGACATTCTCTCTAAAAAGGACTATTTAGGTTGTGTAAGATTTTTTTTCACAACTCTCGTTCTTTATCCGAGTCATTTCATTAGAAACAAGTTTCATAGATCTACAATACCTTTAAAACTTTTTCTATGCAGTTTCTTCATCGTTGTTCTTGTTATCATATTTTTCAAGAAATAAGTTTATTTTCTTTATATGCACTCAAAATCTCTCTTCTTGGGTTTTCTTATTATTGAATCTCTTTCTCCATTCAAGGGGAAGGTTGAGAACATTCCACATATTCAAGCTGACATTACGTTAATTGAGGAGGGATTAAATTTCTTTATTTTGCTGCATCTTTGTTCTATACATGGTCAAGTGCTTGTTTTAAGATCATATGATGCAAAGATGATTTCATTTGAGAAATATGTGTATCTTGGTGGAAGCTTTCTCGGTTTAAGACTTTGAGTTGTTTAGATCCTTTTGCATCACAATGTTTTTTGCACAGAATTCTATTTTGATGATTTTGTGTCAGCTTCTTCGATATCTAAGAATCTCCTTACAATACTTTCTTGTTTCCAATTGAGTTGCTATAGGTTCCTCTTCCTTCATATCATGTGCATATTTAACATAAGACATTATATATAAACATGACTCTTTACTTGACTTCAGCGGACAACTATGTCATCTAACATTAAGTGTGTACAAGTAGACACTTATACTTTTATAAATATGAATAAGTAGACACGTCAAGACATAATACACTTATAACACCACATAGGTCACAAAATTATCATATGTAGACTGTCATGTTAAGACTATTTCAGGTGTTAATATGGTTCTCCCAGACTAGTAATTTCATACCCTATTTCCTCTAGCATGTGTGTGTTCATGCTTAGCACAATTCACTATGAGGGAGTCAAATACTGGGTCACATGACTGTCACGACCCAAAAAAAAGTCGTGAGTGATACCAACACTTAACCCCCTAGGTTGGAGAACCAACGAATTTAACCCCAACATACAAACTACAAGCATAATGCGGAAGCTTAAAAACATACTAAATATCTTTTCCCAAAACCTGAAAGTCATCACAACAAGAACATCTAATTTCCAATTACTAAGACTAAGAATATCAAAGACACCAAAGTAAATAAAATAAAGTAATTTGTGTCCGAAAACTAAGGGCATCAGGTAATGACTGACATAATCCAACTCAAGGTCGAATGAATTGCTCACCCTTGAACCTGATATGCCGAGACTTGATAGAGCTAAGGGCGATTCAAATTCGTCGGTACACTTGCTGCACTCCATATAAGGAAAACAAAGAAAAATACAAGTAGGGCTCAGTACGAGGCAACATGTACTGAGTAAGTATCATCGGCCAACCCAAAATAGTAACTAATATACAAAGAATAATAGTATAAAATATACTATAGTACTTGATATGTAAGAAGCAACAAACAACATGAACAAGTGACAATTGAAGCAAGAACGTATTCAATCACAATATCAAGCACACACGAGGACTCATGCCTACACACCACATTTGTTGGAAAATGGGTTCTTTGAGGTTGAACACATTAAATTAATTCAATTTCATTTTCCTTTAATGTTACTGTGTCAGAACGTGACACTTCGATTCAATTACACCGTGTCGAAATGTGATACTCCGATCAAAAAATACCGTATTGAAATGTGACACTCCGATCCAAGAATACCGTGACACTCCGATCCAAGAATACTGTGTCGGAACGTGACACTCCGGTCCAAGAATACCGTTAATTTATCCTTTATTATCACCACTTTCAATTCATTGTTATATTATTTCATCAAGCCTTTTTTATTCAAGGCATCACTTCTATAAAGAGGGTTCAACGGTCTCAGAATTTCAGACCAATCACAAGCCACCCCACGAAGTAACACAATCAAACAGTTAATTACATAGAGAACTTCACAATATCATTCAATGCATATCAATCACAATTAAGAGTTTACTATCAAATAGCATAAACCATAACCTACCTCCAACGAAGAATCGAAGTCTATCAAGCTAGTTCCTCAATGTTTTTCCTTTCTTCATTGCCTCAGAATGTTTATCTAACAAGTAGGCATAATTCATAAGTTCACAATTCTATGGGTACCAATATCACTATAATCGTTTTCCCAAGTTTTGTCAACCAATATGTTAACTTTAAGATTTCCCAAGTTGGAAGTCTAGGGTTAAGTCTTAATCCTCTAATTATCATAGCTTTGATGGTTTTCGAATATATGATACAATTAATATTTAATTACCTATCTCTATAAGTTAAAACTTAAATTATAATATAATATTATAATAAAATTTCCAGCACCTAAACTATATTAGTGAATTATTAGTGTCAATCCACAAGTAAATAAAACTGCAATACCTAAGACCATCCTACATTCTTATACATAATTGTCAAACATTACCCACCACCGCTCGTCTACCATATGTTTTTAAGAACCTACCTTTTCAATTGTTTTCTAACCAAAAAAACACACCATAATGTATATTGCATATTATTGCAATAATTACGCAGGACAAAAAAAACGAAAAGGGACTTATATGCAGAAACTTTTCCAAATAACAATTCATTCTCTTTGTCCCTCCTTAGCTCATTAATTATTATTATCCTAATTCCTAATCATTGGCACCATTAATTTCCTATACAAAGATTCCCCTAATTTAATAAAATACAACTACATAATTGGTTAGTCTCTTTCCATATAAAGATATAAAATCATAATGATATAGAAATAATATGATTCCATTCAACAGAGCACTATTCTCTTACCTGAATGCATTCAGCGGTTCTCGCTGCTAATCTTCCTTTCCAGGTATGTATTCTAACCTAATCAATTTCCCTAAATTAATAATGAATCAAAATTTGCTAAATTTTATTACTTTTATTCCCATCTATGGGCTTGACCCATTTATAATCAACTTAAAATTAATTATTTAATACATACCCACCAACTAAATGAATTACTTAGTAATTATTCGTCAATTAAATAATCATAGTTAAAAGAATAGTCCACGATACTCATTTAGAATCCATCAAAAGAGTCATTTATGAAATAAAAAGATCTATTACTCAAATCAATCAAATGGGTTGTTACATTACATACCAATTTACCCATCGTTCATCCTCAAACGATATTAGGAAGGCGAGAGTAAAAAGATTGTACAAGAATCGACCAAAATATGTGAATATCTTTTGTGCATATCATGCTCTGTCTCCCAATGTCTTACCTCAAGTGGATCAACCCAACCAATGGAGGAGCTATGTCTCCTCTTGAAGCATGTCTCAAATAGGGTCATGTCACCACTCAAATGGTAGCTATTGTTGTATGTAAACTCAACTAATAACTAATGTATTCTCAATAGCCATCGAAGCTAATTGTACATACATATGCAACATGTTCTCAAGGACCTTGAGACAACCATTAGGTGGAATCTTTTTCACATAACCATGATAAAATGTTGAATCAATACTGATTCTAATCAGAAGTGAACCCAAACCAACCACCGAACACTCATAATGCACAAACCATCATAGATATTATCAATATTTCATTCTCACAACATAAAACTCTTTTGACATCAAGTAATTATTCATGAGAATTGTAACGATCTGTTTAGTCGTTTTGAGCAGTAGAGTTTATTTCTGGTAATAACTGTCTAAGTCGACGGATCCCACGACGGACCGTCATGGGCACGACGGACCGTCGAGGGTGTCTTGTTCCAAAACACTTAGATCCTGAAAATTTGAGTACTGAGATCGACTCTCTGAACTTCACGACGGAATAGCAGGACGGACCGTCGTTGGCACGAAGGACCGTCACAAATCTTTCCACAGAATTAACTCTCTGAACTCTGTGACGGACATGCAGTACGGACCGTCACAGTCGTGACGGACCGTCACAGACTGCGTAACCTGAATGGGTCGGATTTCTGTTAAAAGTTTTTAAGGGGCGTTTTGGACTATTCATGCTTATA
>NC_028648.1:6598686-6599653 GCF_001406875.1 Solanum pennellii
GGTCTTCCAAAGACATTGGGTAAGTTTGATTCTATTTGGGTAATTTTGGACAGATTAACTAAGTCTGCTCACTTCATTACGGTTAAGGTGACTTACAATGCAGAGAAGTTAGCCAAACTCTATATCTTACAGATTGTTCGATTGCATGGAGTTCCACTTTCCATCATATCAGATAGAGGTACGCAATTTACTTCTAAGTTTTGGAGAACATTGCATGCTGAATTAGGTACTAAGTTGGATCTTAGTACTGCCTTCCACCCTCAATCCGATGGTCAGTCTGAGCGAACGATTCAGGTATTGGAGGATATGCTTCGTGCATGTGTGATAGAATTTGGTGGTCATTGGGATAACTTCTTACCCTTAGCAGAGTTTTCATACAATAATAGCTATCACTCAAGTATTGATATGGCCCCATTCGAAGCATTGTATGGAAGGAGATGTAGGTCTCCCATTGGTTGGTTTGATGCATTTGAGGCTAGATCTTGGGGTACTGATCTTTTGAGGGATTCATTAGAGAAAGTGAAATATATTCAAGAAAAGCTTTTAGCAGCTCAGAGTAGGAAGAAGGAATATGCAGATCGAAAGGTGAGAGACTTGGAGTTCATGGAGGGTGAACAAGTTTTGCTGAAGGTTTCACCCATGAAGGGTGCGATGCGGTTTGGTAAAAGAGGTAAGCTAAGCCCAAGGTATATTGGACCATTTGAAGTACTTAAGCGAGTAGGGGAGGTAGCTAATGAATTAGCCTTACCTCCAGGACTGTCAGGGGTGCACCCGGTATTTCATGTGTCTATGCTGAAAAGATACCATGGGGATGGAAACTACATTATTCGTTGGGATTCAGTTCTTCTTGATAAGAATTTGTCTTATGAGGAGGAGCCTGTTGCCATTCTAGATAGAGAAATCCGCAAGTTGAGATCAAGGGAGATTGCATCCATCAAAGTTCAATGGAAGAATTGACCAGTTCGAG
>NC_028648.1:6601998-6610151 GCF_001406875.1 Solanum pennellii
GCCGATGATACCTACTCAGTACTTGTGTTTTGTACTGACCCATACTTGTATTTGTTTTTCTTTGTTATTTGTGGAGTGCAGCAAACGTGCCATCGTCTTCAACTCGTCGTCAACTCTAGCCAGTGTTCATCACGTCAGATTTCAGGGTGAGCTATTGTTCCTAGCTTGGACTGGATTCCCTCTCAGTTACGTCTTGATGCCTTGAAGTTCTGGCATGGACTAGCCATTTATTTATTTTAGCTTCTTAGATACTCTTAGATTTAGTAATTTGAGGATAGATGTTCTTGTGGTGATGACTTCCAGATTTTGGGAATAATAAGTATTAAATTTTAGAAGTTAATTATTGGTTATATTAATGAGTTTTAAGTCTTCCGCATTATATTCTGGTTATCATGGTTGAAATATTGGTAAGGAATTGGGATTAGATTGGTTGGTTCGCTCACATAGGAGAATAAATGTGGGTGCCACTCGCGGCTCGTTTGGGTCGTGACAAGAATCGAACTCATTTGATTCAAAGGAGGAAATGATCAAGTACCCACCATTGAGTGATACAACCAAGCATACAAAACCTCTAACAACTCTATCAAAATGCTAGATTAGTAGATATTATAGACTAACTTTAAGAATAACAAAACTAGACTCAATGTTATTCGCATACAATCACACCTAGACAAAACATGATATCCATGATGAGATGATTTTTAAGTCTATGGAACAATTATTAATTTTCATAGTAGCTCTTCCATAAATGCTCATAAGCAAAGTTAGGTGTTTTTGAATCACTAGTATGCTTCAACTATCCTAAACAATACTAACTCTGTCATAACTGGAATGAAAAAGTCCAACAAAGGATGCTACCCTACCAAGAGGATAATCACAAAATCGATACTCCCGATCCACTTTTACGGACTTCCCTAAGTGAAAACTCACACAGACGTAAAAAGGAAACCATACTCGAAACCATGTCCATAATGAAGTAGTTGTCACATAAGAATGTACATAACCTAGGTCGAATAACGCTAGTTACTCCTACTATAGTACCTATATCAAACATTTTCATTTATCCGATTCTATCTTTTTGATTTTATAGCTACCCACAAACACCAATTTAGTCCTTATTATAATTGCACACATACTTGATTTATCGAACCCCACATCCACTGAAGTCAACATTCATAATACTAACAAAACATTATAACCACACCAATCATCTACCCTACTCTTAAACAATCATTAGTATCAAAGTATTCTTATTAAATACATGTTCAAACTATAGCTCTCTCTAACTATTTAAGCATTTCATGACAAATACGAGTTCTAAACAAGGCTAATAGCAGTAATTTCAAATTTGATAGTACCTTTCCATTGAGATAAGATATCAAATCACACCCAAAGTCAACTTCACACCACTTCCACATACCATGATTTAACTATCAGTCTAAACCATCACATACCTCATGCCAACACTTAAGGAAATTCTTGGCCACTCAAATCATTTTGTATACTATAAACTCATAACCTCTATTTACCATCAAACGTCTATGTAAGACATCTTAACATTCTATGTAGTTCCATCGATAGAGTAGTGTTAACTAAACTATAAATTCTTAATAACCATGTAGAATTACATTTCACCTTGTACATCATTCTTAAGTCATATATCATAATTTAAGTAACCTAACCCCACGTAAAACACTAAATTTTCCACGACTCGTTGTTTGTCACCCAAATCAAAACTCAATCTTTATAAAAGTCGATGATAAGTTCCTAGTAAGTCTGTATCGAACTAGTTCACATCTCACAATCATATCAAAACTCATAGAAAATAAAATAAAAATATAATAAATACAATCTTCATGTTCACCCCAAGGATTCATACAAGAGGTCTTATTCTTTCACTTTTTTTTTCAAGATTCTTCCCATGGTGCAAAATTCTAATTATCTCAACCCTTCAACATATCAGACTCTCTCTCTATTTTTTTCTGCTGACTCGCTTACCAAAATTATCTTTGGTAAAAAAAAATCCTTGACAATTTTACCTTAGCATTTAAATCAAAGCATTACAGGAAGCCCTATAACAATCAAAACTAACCAAATTTTCGACTCAAATTATGGACAAGTCCTTCCAAATGCTCCATAATAAATGTGATCAGTCATTTCTTACCTTAGCAATCTATACCTTGATAAAAATCCACCACTAATGTAAACTAATAATGAAAAACTCAAATTGTAAATCTACAACTCCATCTCTTTTTTCTATCAACATAGCTCATACCTTGAAGTTTTTTATGAAGTTATGTTTCTTAACTTATCATTGATCACCTCTTCATCGAACTTATCATAGCCTTCACTAAAAATCCAAATGTAGTCATTAACAAACTAAAAACCACAAGAGAACTTATCATCACACTCGAGCTCAATGTTTACACATTCCTTTCTTAAGTCATCAATATGATAAACCCGTTACACTATTACAATAGCCATAGTAAAATATATGAAACCGCACGTCTTTGAACTCAATTCTCAACCTACTGAAGATACCTCTTTAGCCCATTTAATCAGAAAAATATTATTGGCCTCACCTATATTTGAGGGCACACTTATCCCGCTTATTTTATTTTAATTATGACTCTAGTTCCTTTAAATTCTACTCGAGTGGTTCCCCAATGTCTCCTAATACTTGACATACAATCACATTTTTATAAGAATTTTATTACTAAAATCTTCAATTCAGTTCACCCAAGTATATTCACTAGGACTTTCTTTCCCTATAAATTTGTCATTCTAGTATCAATCTATCCTTTGAAGCTTGAGATAATATCATCAGTTTTTGTTCAGAACCCTCAAGATACATTTCACAACCTAAAGCATTCATATTGTACCAAAGTTGCACAACTAAAAACTTCCTTAAAACAATGCTCAATCCAAGCGCTCGTAGTAATAAACTAGTGAAAGTAACACCGAATCTCATTATCTAAACATGTCATACCACAATAACTCCTTAAACAGTTAGTATTCACACTTCACATTTGACGTATTTATTTCCACATAACACTATTACAATACCTTAAAAGTTTGTTATATGCCTCACTGGAACATATCTTACCTATCAAGAATATCGTACACCAATAGCCAACATACTTCTATCCATTAAATAGATCCAAAATACTATTAAATTCATTCTTAGATCAGCTCAATGGCAAAAATAACACACATCATATAACTTTGACTAAGTAAACATAAATATTATTGTAGTAGTCGTATCATAACCTTTTTTTTTCTTGTATACACTTAATCTCTAAAGCCATAATAAAGATTCTGCCCTCAATTGCCTCAATGTAATTTCATCATTCGTTGAGAAACTCATATATGTTATGATAACTTTACTAACTATATCTCACAATGTAATGGTGTTCATTACCTAGTCATTACATTCACTACAGTCAATCGAGAAATATATCCATTTCCAACGACACATTTTTTTTTTGGTATTGCTATTTAAACTTGTGATACTCTAGTACTAATCATATGTGAAATAGAGAAAAGTAAAGGCGTCCCCGTACCTTCCCCAAGACTCTACTAGACTTGTCCTTGTTTGATGAGATCACCAAACCTAACGCTCTGATACTGGGTTTGTCACAACCCAAAATGAGTCGTGAGTGACACCCACATTAACCCCCTAGGTGGGAGAATCGAATTTAATCCTAAATTACAAACTACAAGCATAATGCGGAAGCTTAAAAACTTACTAAATATCTTTTCCCAAAACCTGAAAGTCATCACAACAAGAACATCTAATTTCCAATTACTAAGTCTAAGAGTATCAAAGACACCAAAGGAAATGAAATAAAGTAATTCGTGTCCGAAAACTAAGGGCATCAGGTAATGACTGAGAGAATCAAACTCAAGCTCGAATGAATAGCTCACCCTTGAAACTGATATGTCGAGACTTGATAGAGTTAAGGGCGATTCAAATTCTTCGGTACATTTGCTGCACTCCATATAACGAAAACAAAGAAAAATACAAGTAGGGCTCAGTACGAGGCAACATGTACTGAGTAAGTATCATCGGCCAACCCAAAATAGTAACTAATACACAAAGAATAATAGTATAAAATCAACTATAGTACTTAATAGGTGAGAAGCAACAAACAACATGAACAAGTGACAATTGAAGCAAGAACGTATTCAATCACAATATCAAGCACACACGAGGACTCATGCCTCCACACCACATTTGTTGGAAAATGGGTTCTTTGAGGTTGAACACATTAAATTAATTCAATATCATTTTCCTTTAATATTACTGTGTCAGAACGTGACACTTCGATCCAATTACACCATGTCGAAACATGATACTCCGATCCAAAAATATCGTATCGAAACGTGATACTCCGATCCAAGAATACCGTATCGTAACGTGACACTCCGATCCAAGAATACTGTGTCGGAACGTGACACTCTAGTCCAAAAATACCGTTAATTTATCCTTTATTATCACCACTTTCAATTCATTGTTATGTTATTTCATCAAGCCTTTTTTATTCAAGGCATCACTTCTATAAAGAGGGTTTAACGGTCTCAGAATTTCAGACCAATCACAAGCCAGACCACCAAGTCACACAATCAAACAATTAATTACATAGAGAACTTCACAATATCACTCAATGCATATCAGATCACTATTAAGAGTTTACTAAGATTTCCGAAGTTGCAAGCCTAGGGTTAAGTCTTAATCCTCTAATTATCATAGCTTTGATAGTGTTTGAATTATATGATACACTTAATATTTAATTTCCTATCTCAATGAGTTAAAAATTAAATTATAATATGATATTATAATAAAATTTCTAGCATCTAAACTATATTAGTGAATTATTAGTGTCAATCCACAAGTAAATAAAACTGCAGCATCTAAGACCATCCTACATTCTTATACATTATTGTCAAACATTACCCACGACCGCTCGTCTACCATATGTTTTTAAGAACCTACCTTTTCAATTGTTTTCTAACCAAAAAAAAAAATATACCATAATTTTTATTGCATATTATAGCAACAATTACGCAGGACAAAAAAAAAACAAACGAAAAGGGACTTACATGCAGAAATTTTTCAACTAACAATTCATTCTCTTTGTCCCTCCTTAGCTCATTAATTAATATTATCCTTATTCCTAATCATTGACACCATTAATCTCCTATACAAAGATTCCCCTAATTCAATAAAATACAACTACATAATTGGTTAGTCTCTTTCCATATAAAGATACAGAAATAGTATGATGCCATTCAAATGAGCACTATTCTCTTATCTGAATGCATTCGGCGGTCCTCGCTCCTAATCTTCCTTTCCAGGTAAGTATTCTAACCTAATTTATCATCCCTAAATTAATAAGGGTAACTTTTACATATAGCAAATAAAAAATTTATATTTGTATGCTGTAGCAGAGTTTGCATAATTGCGCTCTATAGCAAACATAGAAACTGTATAATTCGCTATACATATAGCGTTGAAGCAAATTGTATAAAACGAAGTGTATAAAACAAGAAAGAGAAAGACACTTGGGCAGAGAACTGTATAAAAACGAAGTGTATAAAACGAATTGTATTATTATGTGTATAGAACGATTATATACAATTTGAATTTGTATAAAATGAGAAAGAGAGAAAGACAAAAGAGACTTGACAAGGAATATACAATTGAATCGAATTGTATAAAACGACAAAGAGAGAAATTAGATACAAATTGAAAATTGTATAAAACGAGAAAGAGAGAAAGACAAAAGAAACTGGGCAAGGGAGTATTTTTATTGTATAATTATCAGTGTGTAGGACGAAAATATATGTACTTGCATGTGTATATACAATTTTCTCACGCTTTATACAAACAGAAACGCAATTTATACATTTCGCTTTTGTTTGTATAAGTGAGAAAGGAAAGGGTGGCGTGCGAGATTTGGGAGAGTGGCGAGCAAGATCTGGAAGAGGGGAGAGAGGGGAACAAAAATATATGTATTTATACAATTTTCTCTGCTTTATACAATTAGAAATAAATTTTATACACTTGTGTTTGTATAAAAAGTGAGAAAGCGAGCGAGAGATTGGAGGAAAGTGGAGAGCGTGATATTTTGGGGAGAGGCGCCTGACAATTTTTTGCAAACATTTGCTATGGAGTACAATTAAATCAAACCCTAGCTACTCCATTTATTTTAGGTTATTAGTTTGCTATTATATACAATTTTCCCAATTAATAAGGAATCAAAATTTGCTAAACTTTATTACTTTTATTCCCTCTATGGGATTGACCCATTTATAATCAACTTAAAATTAATTATTTAATACCTACCCATCAACTAAATAAATTACTTAATAATTATTCGTCAACTAAATAATCATAGTTACACGAATAGTCTAAGATACTCATTTAGAATCCATTGAAAGAGTCATTTATGAAATAAAAAGATCTATTACTCAAAACGATCAAATGGGTTGTTACAATGACAACCTGGTACCCACCCCCCTCCTCTACAAGTATCACATCCCACTAGTATATGTGTTGATCGTTGATTGCATACTTTCTCTGTATTTTATCTTTACTTAGTTTTATCCACACATTATTAATAAATGTATTTTATCTTAGATATTGTTCTCTTAGATAATAGTTGGTACTACAAAAAATGCTTAATTTATGGTGGTTAACTTGTGTGAGTATTTGGAAGTCTCATTTATAATTCATTTTGTGATGTTTTATTTTGATCCGACATTATGAAAAATGGTGATTTTATTAAGGAGGTTACGTTTTATTTTGATCCGACATTATAAAAAATTTATGGTGATTTTATTAAAGAGGTTAGAAAATCGCCACAATTTAATATTGTTTTTGGCGATTATCGAACTCCAAAAATTTATTAAATTCGTTATTTATATATATAATATTATACATTCGATATTGAAAGTTATTTTCATCATATATCCACACCCTTCTCCTACTTCATTTTGAATTTCTTTTTTTACTTTGTAGATGAAATTTCACTTCAACACTTTATCTTATATAGTAGACGCTCTGTCCCATTTAATGTGAGGTAGTTTGACTCTGTACAAAAAAAATTTAAAATGAAGATTTTTAAAATTTGTGGTCCAAAATGATTGATAAAAATTTGTGTAGCTCTAAATCATTTCATTACTGGTAAAATAGACATTTCATAGTTAAATTGTTATTTAATATAGAAATGTGTCATTTATTTTGGAACACACGAAAATAGAAAATAAGTACATAAATTGAGACATAGGAGTAATACTTTATTTTGTATTATTTAGTGAGTTTGGCTATTTCATAAAACAAAAGTTTAAATTTTTTAACTATGAAATCTAAGAAAAATATCTATAAAACTACGCGTGTGTATATATATATATATTTCTATTTATTTTGTTTGTATTTTAACCTTATATAAGCTTTTATAGTACTAGTTGACTTTTTAAGATGAAACATTTAATTATTAGTTAATCAGTAAAAATTAAAAATAAGAGCTTTTTCTATGCACTAGAAAAATTCTTTTACCCTTTATTTGGACGACTCAACAAAATTTTAATACCTCTCCTTCCAAAATATTTAAAAAGTAAAAACTATAATTAGTCCCCCCTTAAAACCTTTCAAATCCAATCAAACTTAAAATAACCACCCCTCCTTCCCAAATCCCACCCATTCCATTAATTCTTTTTCCCGTAAACCCATTTCTTTGTCCCTTCTGCTTTATCCCTTTGCCTCTCACTCTTCTTTACTTTTTTTTATTTCATTTTGTCACGACCCAAAACCGAGCCGCGACTGGCACCCACACTTACCCTCCTATGTGAGCGAACCAACCAATCTAAACCCTAACATTTCAATATAATATCAACAGAAAGTAATGCGGAAGACTTAAACTCATTAATAAAAACCAATTCAATAACTTCTAAAATTCAACATCTATTATTCACCAAAATCTGGAAGTCATCACCACAAGAACATCTATGATCAAATTACTAAACTAAGAGTATTCTAAGAAGCTAAAATAAACAAAAGCTAGTCCATGCCGGAACTTCAAGGCATCAAGACATGAGGAAGAAGATCCAGTCCAAGCTAGAAGCATTAGCTCACCCTGAAATCCGGTGTA
>NC_028648.1:6616926-6651160 GCF_001406875.1 Solanum pennellii
CAGAAATCCGACCCAGCCTGGGATTTATGCACCCTGTGACGGCCCGTCGCGCCTGCGACGGTTCGTCCTGCTGCTCCGTCACAGAGTTCAGAGACTCAATTCCTACTAAAGGGTCTGTGACGGTCCGTCGTGCCCACGACGGTCCGTCCTGCCATTCCGTTACGAAGTTCAGAGAGTCGATTTCAGTACCCAAATTTCAGAATTCTAAGTGTTTATGAACGAGACCCCCTCGACGGTCCGTCGTGGGATCCGTCGACTCAGCCAGTTTTTCCAGAAATAGAATCTGCTGCTCAAAACGACTAAACAGGTCGTTACACATTTTTTGTGTGTGAAAATGCGATTTTTAAAAAAAATATATAAATGTAATTCTCTACTAGGTGAGTTTGATGATTTATATAAGAACTTAAAATTTATATTATTATTTAATTTATAGGTATTTTGTATTTTGCAAGTAATAAAATTTAATATATCAATATTTTTACATATTGCAGTATTTGTTCAAATTCTCACCACGTCGTAAAATCATCTGTACCTAATCTTTGATTGATTTATGGTAAGCATCATTTTTCTTTTTGTTTAAGGATCATGTATTCATTTATTCTGGATTGGATTTGAATTTAAAAATTAAAGGACAATTTTACATATTAGATTGTGATCTACATCAATACAACTTAATTATTCAATACGGTAAATTATTGAAGTCACCATTACTTTTTTGCTAAATGAAAGAAAAGATAAGGTCAAGAAAGAAAGTCTATGTAATGACTCGGACCCGAAAAAGTTATTTTTTGATAATTTTGAATAGTCATTTAACTATATTAATTAATTTGGGGGTAATTTAGTTATTTTTAATAATAATGGGTCAAGTCTGAAATATTAATATAGGTTAATAAGGAGTGCTACTTTTAATAACATAAGTAATTTAGAAGAAAAGAAGATAGAAAGGAAAACAGAAACTACCTGTGAGTGGCGGCTGGCGTCGACACCACTTCATTCTCGTCCAGATAAAGAGCAAAGCATGCTAACAATATATATATTAGTTTATTATTATTGTCATGTTTTGAAATAGAAAGGAGTGAATTTTAATTGCAATATAAATATGCAAATTGGTATATATGTAGTAGCGTTTCTCTTTGTACCAAGTCTGCCCACTTCATCCCGGTTCGGGAGAAGTATATAGTAGAAAAGTTACCCGAGCTATATATCAGTCAGATTGTGCGACTACATGGAGTTCCTATTTCTATCATATCAGATCGAGGTTCACTATTTACTTCTCACTTCTGGAAGGCATTACAACATGGTTTGGGTACTAAGTTAGATATGAGTACAGCCTTTCACCCTCAAACTGATGGCCAGTCTGAGGGACAATTCAGGTGTTGGAAGATATGCTCCGAGCGTGTGTGATCGATTTCGGAGATAGATGGGATCGACATTTACCCTTAGCGGAGTTTGCCTATAATAACAGTCACCACTCTAGTATCCAGATGGCCCCATTGAGGCGTTGTATGGAAGACAGTGTAGGTCTCCGATTGGTTGGTTTGATTTGGCGGAAATGGACTCTTTGGATACAGACTTGCTTAGAGATGCTATGGAGGAAGTCCGTATGATTCAGTATAGATTATTGACAGCTCAGAGTCGACAGAAGAGTTATGCAGACTGGAGATTTAGAGCCTTAGTGTTTATGGAGGGTGATAATGTTTGGCTCCGAGTATCACCCATGAAGGGTGTGATGAGGTTTGGAAAGAAGGGCAAGCTTAGCCCTAGGTTCATTGGACCTTTTGAGATTTTGAGCCGAGTGGGAGAGGTGGCCTATAAGTTGGCCTTGCCACCTAGTTTGTCGACATTTCATCCTGTTTTCCATGTCTCTATGCTTCGGAAGTATATTCCGGATGAATCTCATGTGATTTCACTTGATTCTGTGGAGCTGGGTCCAGGCTTGAAATAGGAGAAGGAGCCTATAGCTATTTTGGATAGGAAAATCCGAAAGCTTAGGACCAAGGAGCTTGTTTCAGTGAAGGTGCAATGGAAGCACCGTTCAGTAAGAGAAGCAACTTGGGAGATAGAGTCTTATGTGCATACCAGATATCCTCAACTTTTTGAAGCTTCAGGTATTTTCTTTCACCTTATGTTCGAGGACGAACATGATTTTTAGTGGTGGATAATGTAATGACTCGGACCCGAAAAAGTTATTTTTTGATAATTTTGAATAGTCATTTAACTATATTCAATAATTTGGGGGTAATTTAGTTATTTTTTATAATAATGGGTCAAGTCTGAAATATTAATATAGGTTAATAAGGAGTGCTACTTTTAATAACATAAGTAATTTAGAAGAAAAGAAGATAGAAAGGAAAACAGAAACTACCTGTGAGTGGCGGCTGGCGTCGACACCACTTCATTCTCGTCCAGGTAAAACAATATATATATTAGTTTATTATTATTGTCATGTTTTGAAATTGAAAGGAGTGAACTTTAATTGCAATATAAATATGCATATTGGTATATATGTAGTAGCATTTCTCTTTGTACTTGGAAAAAAATGGATGGCCAATGTGATCATTAGAAAATGATCTTTGTTAATCATTGGGAATGATGATTTGAATTTAGGTAAAATTCACAACTCAATTGGTAAAAAAAAAAATTCTGCAGACCTATGTTATTCGTTATCCGTCCCATTCCTATGTTACTTTGATTTTTGAGATAGTTTTTATATGTTGGCATATTAAATCAAGTAATTAAATATTAGGTAGAGGATTTTATGTGAATATTATTAGATTTATAATATTGGAGGAATTAGAATTAAATGCTAGACTTGAAATTTGATGAAAATATGATAGTTGAAATGTTAATTGACATCAAGAATTACAAACTTGATTATAAATTTTGGGTGAATTTCTAGGTCAAGATTAAACACATAAAAGTGTGAGTGTTGTTAATTCCGAAACCTTATTGTAAATATATACTTGAATAGATTACATTGGTTCGGAAGCTCGACGGAAAGGGAAGGCTCAAGTCCAAGAGTAATTATTCGATTGACTAAGGCAAGTGGATTTCTAAACCCTTGTTAAGCGTATGAAATTCGTGTATTACCTTGTGTAGTGTTGAGAATGACTTGGAGACTTGTTGCTTATTTGTTGGTGTTGTATTCCTTGTAGCAAATTGCGCTTTGTTATCAAAATGGTTATCTCCTCATTTTCATTTGAGCATGTCATTTGCATTGTATATGAGACATGGTTGTGGTAAGAGGATGTACCATTTCGAGGGTCGTATCGCGCGCCGCGATGGATATTATATTTTGAGGGGCATATCGCGCGCCGCGAAGGTTACTATTATCGAGGGTCGTGTCATGCGCCGCGACAGATACATGGAAAGATATGTCCCCCATGGGTCCCGGACTGAGAGACAGCGGGTGTGTATCGTTAAGAAAGACATGCATCACTATATTTGACATTGCATCTCATGGCATTGCACATTTTATTATTGATGAACTTGAACACGTGACAACCAGGTTTTGGGGTATAATGTAAGTTGATAGTAAATTTTCCGCACTTTTATTGTAATAGTTGAGTTTTAGGCTTACTTGTCTTGGTGGGATAAGACGAGTGCCATCACGTCCATTTTTGGGTCGTGACAAAATGGTATCAGAGCCCCAGGTTCATAGGTCTCACGTGTATACAAGCCGAGTCTACGTAGCGTCTCAAGGATCAGTATGGAGACGTCTGTACTTATCTCTGAGAGGCTATAAGGATTACTAGGAAACTTCCTTTTATTCATTCTTTCTCATCGTGCGTAGGAACCTTCTTTAGTACTGAGTTGTTGTATACTCTTTTGACAGATGACGAGGACTAGAACTAATGTTACTGGTGGTAGAGGAGAGGCACTTCCCGCGGCAGTTGTTGAGGACCCAGCTAGGGGTAGGGGTAGATCTCGAGCTAGAGGTCGTGCTAGTAGTACGACAATAGACAGAGGTCATGGACGTGAAGCAACACCAGTGAGAGGTCGTGCTAGAGAGGTCTCTACAAAACCTCAGATTGATGGCAGAGAGGACCAGGTTCCTCCAGATCCTGTAGTCACACCTTTGTGTCAGGATACACTATTGAGGGTGTTAAGTGTGCTAGAGGGCTTTTCTCAGGGTGGTGATGCGACTACCACACCATATGACTCTCGTACTAGAGAGGGGGCTCAGACCCAAGAGCAGCAGCAAGCTCCAGTTGTTCATGATGCGGTGGGGAAACTACCAGTAGATCCCGCGGTTCAGAATTATGTTGCAGCAGCAGTTGGGGGTCAAATTGCACCGGTGGTTGTTCTGACAGATGATGAGCAGCGTAGGTATGAGAGATTTCGAAAGATGGACCCACCTCAGTTTTAGGGTGGGAAGAGCGAGGATGCTCATGAGTTTCTAACTACCTGTCGAGAGTTACTAGAGGTGGTTGGATTAGCTGAGTCACATGGGGTTCGATATGCTACACTCCATCTCCGTGGACCAGCGAGAGACTGGTGGAGGACTTATTCGGGGGGTTTTCCAGTTGGATCTCCTCCAGTGACTTGGGAGCAGTTTGCTAGTGCATTCCAAGATCGTTTTATCTCATGGAGCGTGAGAGAGGAGAGTCGCTTGAGGTTTGAGAGTCTGAGACAGGATGGTTTATCGGTTACAGAGTATGAGACGCGTTTTTGCCAGTTTTCTAGGCATGCGTTGGTCATTATTCCAAATGAGACAGAGAGGATCCGCAGATTTGTGAGGGGATTGAATTTCTCTATCAGGTCAGGTGTGTTTCGGACATCTAAGGAGGGGGCTTCTTTCCAGTCCATTGTGAGCGCCGCCAACGAGGCGGAATTGATGGAGAGAGAGGAGTTTGGGGACCCTAAAAGGGCCCGTATATCAGGTCAGTTTCATGGTGCCTCATCTGGAGGTAGGGGATCACAGAGAGTGAGTGTTCTTTTCAGCAGCGGGGACCTATTCATGCATCTATGCCGACATTTGAGGGTGGCCAGACATCTAGGGGTTCTTATAGCCCGGGTCAGGGCTCGTACGGTTCACAGCAGCGACCTAATGGGCGAGGCAATTATAGTGGGTTTTCAGGGTCCACACAGCAGTTCTCAAGTCAGAGATTTTGTTTTACTTGTGGAGATCCCGATCATCTAATGCGGCAGTGTACTTCTTAAAGAGGTCGTGGTGGGCCTCGACCTAATTCTTCATTCTAGACTAGACCACTAGCACCACAGGGGAGAGGTCGTGGCAGAGTTCAGTCAGGAAGAGGTGATGAAGTTTCTAGTAGTGGTGTTGCAGCTCAACAGAGTGGGGGTAGAGGTACCACCCAGGCTGGAGGTAGACGAGGAGGCCACTGCTGTGCTTTCCCGGGGAGACCTGAGGCGGAGACCTCTGATGCTGTTATTACAGGTATCATCCCGGTATGCCATCGACCTGCGTCTGTGTTGTTTGATCCAGGTTCTACATTCTCTTATGTGTCTACGTATTTTGCTGCGGAATTTGATATGATATATGATAGCATGACTGTACCTATTCGTGTTTCTACACCCGTGGGCAAGCCCTTAGTTGTGGATCGAGTGTTCTTTGGCTGGGTATGACACTTGGGTAGACTTAATCATTCTGGGGATGAAATACTTTGATGTTATCTTGGGTATGGATTATCTTTCTCCTTATCATGATGTCCTTGATTGTAATGCTAAGACTGTGACTTTAGCAATGCCTGGTGTTCCTAGGGTTGAGTGGAAGAGTGTTAGTGGTTCTTATCCTAGCAAGGTCATCTCTTTTATCCGTGCTCAGCGATTGGTGGAGAGGGGGTGTTTGTCTTGCTTAGCTTTGGGATACTATTGTTGAACCACCTCCCCTGGACTCTGTTCCCGTGGTTAAGGAGTTTCCCGATGTATTTCCTTCTGATCTTCCAGGTGTTCCTCCCGATAGGATATCGATTTTGCTATTGTGTTGGAGTCGGGCACTAAGCCTATTTCTATCCCTCCATACCGTATGGCTCCAGCAGAGTTGAAATAATTGAAGGATCAGTTGCAGGATTTATTGAGTAAGGGTTTTATTCGCCCTAGTGTGTCACCTTGGGGTGCCCCTGTATTGTTTGTCAAGAAAAAGGATGGGACCATGAGGATATTTATTGATTACCGACAGTTGAACAAGGTAACAGTGAGGAATAAATATCCTCTCCCGCATAGTGATGACTTATTTGATCAGCTACAGGGAGCATCATTGTTCTCTAAGATTGATTTGAGGTCTGGGTATCATCAGTTGAAGATTAGGACATCTGATATCCCTATGACAGCTTTTCGGACTCGATATGGACATTATGAGTTTCTAGTGATGTCCTTTGGATTGACTAATGCCCCTGAAGCATTCATGGAGTTGATGAATGGGGTGTTTCGACCATACCTTGATTCTTTTGTGATTGTTTTCATCGATGACATCTGTGTTTACTCCAAGACTAAGGAGAACCATATCCGACACTTGAGGATTGTACTTTAGAGGTTGAGAAAAGAGAAGTTGTATGCCAAGTTCTCAATGTGTGAGTTCTGGGTTACTTCTGTGGCATTCTTAGGACACGTGGTGTCTAAGGAGGGTATTAGAGTAGATCCGGCCAAGATCAAGGCAGTGAGAGGCTGGACGCGACCTACTTCACCTATTGAGATTAGGAGTTTTGTGGGATTGGCAGGCTATTATCGACGATTTGTTCAGAGTTCTACTATTGCAGCTCCATTAACTATATTGACTCGACAGGATGTGCGTTTTCAGTGGTCTGATGAGTGTGAGCAGAGCTTTCAAAAGCTCAAGACTTTGTTGACTTCTGCTCCTGTGTTGACTCTACCTGAGGAAGGTGTAGACTTTACTGTGTATTGTGATGCTTCAGGATTTGGTTTGGGTGGTGTGTTGATGCAGAAGGGGAAAGTGATTGCTTATGCTTCTAGGCAGTTGAAATCCCATGAGAAGAACTACCCTACTCATGATTTGGAGTTGGAGGCTGTGGTATTTGTACTTAAGTTATGGCGTCATTATTTGTATGGGGTGCATTGTGAGACTTTCACTGATCATCGGAGTCTTCAATATATCTTTAGCCAGAGAGATTTGAACTTGAGGCAACGGAGATGGCTTGAGTTGCTGAAGGACTATGATGTGATCATTCTGTATCATCGAGGAAAGGCCAATGTTGTGGCTGATGCTCTGAGTAGGAAGACTCCTAGCATGGGGAGTCTTGCAGCGCTTAGTATTGAGGAGAGACCATTGGCTAGAGATGTGCAGATTTTAGCTAACAGTCTTGTCCGCTTGCAGATTTCAGAAAAGAGTGATGGGATGATTGCTTTTATTGAGGCTCGGTCTTCTTTAGTCGAGCAAATCCGTGCACACCAGTTTGACGATGAAAAATTATGTCTCATTCGAGACAAAGTATTGAGATGGGAAGCTAAGGAGGTTGTCCTTGATTCTGATCGTGTCTTGCGGATCGGAGGCAGAATTTGCGTGCCCAGGACATGCGATTCGATTAGATTGATTCTTGAGGAGGCCCATTGTTCTCGGTATTCCATCCATTCGGGAGCGGGGAAGATGTATCATGATCTGAGTCAGCATTACTGGTGGTGTGGGATGAAGAGAGATATTTCAGACTTTGTTTTGAGGTGTTTGACTTGCCAGCAGGTCAAGTGTGAGCACCAGCGGCCCGGGGGTGTATCTTAGAGGATGCCTATTCCTACTTGGAAGTGGGAGCGGATTATTATGGACTTTGTTGTAGGTTTGCCCACCACAGTGGGTGGTTATGACTCTATTTGGGTTGTTGTTGATAGGCTGACCAAGTCTGCCCACTTTATCCCGGTTCGGGTGAAGTATACAGCAGAAAAGTTAGACGAGCTATATATCAGTCAGATTGTGCGACTACATGGAGTTCCTATTTCTATCATATCAAATCGAGGTTCACTATTTACTTCTCACTTCTGGAAGGCATTACAACATGGTCTGGGTACTCAGTTAGATATGAGTACATCCTTTCACCCTCAAACTGATGGTCAGTCTGAGCGGACAATTCAGGTATTGGAAGATATGCTCCGAACGTGGGTCATCGATTTCGGAGATAGATGGGATCGACATTTACCCTTAGCGGAGTTTGCCTATAATAGCAGTTATCACTCTAGTATCCAGATGGCCCCATTTGAGACGGTGTAGGTCTCTGATTGGTTGGTTTGATTCGGCGGAAATGGACTCTTTGGATACAGACTTGCTTAGAGATGCTATGGAGGAAGTCCGTATGATTCAGTATAGATTATTGACAGCTCAGAGTCAACAGAAGAGTTATGCAGACCGGAGAGTTAGAGCCTTAGTGTTTATGGAGGGTGATCATGTTTGGCTTCGAATATCACCCATGAAGGGTGTGATGAGGTTTGGAAAGAAGGGCAAGCTTAGCCCTAGGTTCATTGGACCTTTTGAGATTTTGAGCCGAGTGGGATAGGTGGCCTGTAAGTTGGCCTTGCCACCTAGTTTGTCGGCAATTCATCCTATTTTCCATGTCTCTATGCTTTAGAAGTATATTCCGGATGAATCTCATGTGATTTCACTCGATTTTGTGGAGCTGGGTCCAGACTTGACATATGAGGAGGAGCCTATAGCTATATTGGATAGGAAAATCCGAAAGCTTAGGACCAAGGAGCTTGTTTCAGTGAAGGTGCAATGGAAGCACCGTTCAGTAAGAGAAGCAACTTGGGAGACAGAGTCTGATGTGCATGCCAGATATCCTCAACTTTTTGAAGCTTCAGGTATTTTCTTTCACCTTATGTTCGAGGACGAACATGATTTTTAGTGGTGGATAATGTAATGACTCGGACCCGAAAAAGTTATTTTTTGATAATTTTGAATAGTCATTTAACTATATTCAATAATTTGGGGGTAATTTAGTTATTTTTTATAATAATGTGTCAAGTCTGAAATATTAATATAGGTTAATAAGGAGTGCTACTTTTAATAACATAAGTAATTTAGAAGAAAAGAAAATAGAAAGGAAAACATAAACTACCTGTGAGTGGCGGCTGGCGTCGACACCACTTCATTCTCGTCCAGGTAAAGAGCAAAGCATGCTAACAATATATATATTAGTTTATTATTATTGTCATGTTTTGAAATCGAAAGGAGTGAATTTTAATTGCAATATAAATATGCAAATTGGTATATATGTAGTAGCGTTTCTCTTTGTACTTGGAAAAAAAATGGATGGCCAATGTGATCATTAGAAAATGATCTTTGTTAATCATTGGGAATGATGATTTCAATTTAGGTAAAATTCACAATTCAATTGGTAAAAAAAATAAAAAAAATTTTTGCAGACCTATGTTATTCGTTATCCGTCCCATTCCTATGTTACTTTGATTTTTGAGATAGTTTTTATATGTTGACATATTAAATTAAGTAATTAAATATTAGGTAGAAGATATTATGTGAATATTATTAGATTTATAATATTGGAGGAATTAGAATTAAATTCTAGACTTGAAATTTGATGAAAAATATGATAGTTGAAATGTTAATTGACATCAAGAATTACAAACCTGATTATAAATTTTGGGTGTATTTCTAGATCAATATTAAACACATAAAAGTGTGAGTGTTCTTAATTCCGAAACCTTATTATAAATATATACTTGAATAGATTCCATTGGTTCGAAAGCTCAACGGAAAGGGAAGGCTCAAGTCCATGATTAATTATACGATTGACTAAGGCAAGTGGATTTCTAAACCATTGTTAAGCATATGAAATTCGTGTATTACCTTGTGTAGTGTTGACAATGACTTGGAGACTTTTTGCTTATTTGTTGGTGTTGTATTCCTTGTAGTAAATTGCGCTTTGTTATCAAAATGGTTATCTCCTCATTTTCATTTGAGCATGTCATTTGCATTGTATATGAGACATGGTTGTGGTAAGAGGATGTACCATTTTGAGGGTCGTATTGCGCGCCGCGATGGATATTATATTTCGAGGGACGTATCGCGCGCCGCGATGGTTACTATTATCGAGGGTCGTGTCGAACGCCGCGACAGATACATGGACAAATATGTTCCCCATGGGTCCCGAACTGAGAGACAGCGGGTGTATATCGTTAAGAAAGACATGCATCACTATATTTGACATTGCATCTCATGGAATTGCACATTTTATTATTGATGAACTTGAACACGTGACAACCAGGTTTTGGGGTATAATGTAAGTTGATAGTAAATTTTCCGCACTTTTATTGTAATAGTTGAGTTTTAGGCTTACTTGTCTTGGTGGGATAAGACGAGTGACATCACGTCCATTTTTGGGTCGTGACAGTCTAACTTGAAAATTTGAGAAGCTTATCATTACAAATTTGTTTAATGTAATTTGATTTGCTTTAAATGTGTTTTTTAGTTAAATTATTCACTATTTTGAAGTCTTGATGAAAATCAAATTTCACGTTTATAATAATAATAATAATAATAATAATAATAATAATAATAATAATAATAATAATATTTGGTAACACTCCACAAATCAAATTATTGAAATCATATTGTGAAGGTTTAAGAGGTCACAAACTTATACTAAAAAACCTCACATATTTAAAAGTCATTTCGCGGGGAGCGTCGTGAAGGTGTACCAAAACTGCTGCAAATATGATCGTGACAATGGTAATTTTAGCGATTTTAGAAATCGCAACATTTTAATTAGTGAGATCCCTATATCGTCAAAATAAACTTCCATGAATTGAGCATTTTTTGTAGCGGTTGTCTATTACTATTAGTTACATAAATGGTTGGTTGGCATTACAAGATTACTAGGTATAACCATAAAATATCATAAGCCTAAAAATATCCTTTGAGTCGATCCTCAAATAATGCACTAAGTCTTTTTTCACTATACCAATTGACTTTAAACATAAAATATCAATCAAAATTGAAGAAATCCTCCATTGGAATCCCTGGGCCTTCATATCATGTCATTGTCAGCCCTTATTTTTTTCCAATCACAATTCCTTTCCCACAAAAAAATCTGAAATCAAATTTGTTCATTTATCTTAAAATCTAAGAAAAATAGGAAAAATCTAGAATAATTATTGGATGATAAATACTTATAAATAGTAAATTAAGATATACTAATCATATCTCGATTACTCATCAGGTATGCATCGATTATATACTATATACATAAAATATCTTTTGTATCAAATAAAACATAGGTTTCTAAATGTAAGAGAAATAAAATATGTACGACTAAAAATAGATTCAACTTGGACCAAAATTTTGATAAAAATAACTTATTAACCGAACAGTGTTAGTTTATTTTTCCAACAAAATAGAATAACATTCATAAATGATTGAAATAAAAACTATAGTAACATGAAATGGAAAGAAAAATGCAACAAATTAAGACACGCACTATGAAAAAAGAACACGAAGAAACAATGATAGAATATTATAATTATTACATTCTCAATCGAGGTCCTTAGAATGTCCATCATCTTCAACTTGACGCCATTGCCTTTTTTTGGTACAGACTCTACACCACTCCCATCCCCTAACGTAGCTATAGTCTGAATACTCCACGGGTCATTGAATGAATATTCCATTGGACTTGCTGATAAGGTAATGTTTTCTTTGTTGTATGGAGGATTTGAGGCCTGGTTAAGTTTTTTCTTTCTTTCATCAAGTTTAGCCATTTTTGCAGCAAACACCTTTAACAAACCTTTCATTTCTCTAGCATCAAGCTCATCAATACTTTTTCCCTCCACTAGTTGGTTGAAGAGTATTTCCATTTCCTTCTCCTCATTCATTTTTTCTAATTTTCTAATTTGTTCTTCTTTCTTATCAAGTTTCTTTTGGAGATAGTCTTCATGTGTGACCAACTTTGACATCCTTTTGAATTCGATAAAACTCAAATACCTCTCAAGACATCATGGAGTAGTGGGTTGGATTTTTCCTGGCCTAAAAATAATTATGGCGACTTTTACGTCACACAAAATAGAAAGCTCTTCTGCTTTCTTTAACAAACTTGTTTCTCTTCTATCTAAGATGGAATTTCTCACATTTTTATTGTCGTTCGTAATATCTCTCAACCTTTTTGTAGTCATATTTGATACTCAAACAAAAAAAATATTTTCTTTTGGAGTAGAATATATAAAACTTGAAAAGATGTGTGACTTTTATAGTTGACAAACATGAATTGTTGATATAGTCAAATCTTGAACTTTCATAGTTTAAGTTCCAAAATTTAAATAATTTGATTACTGTAATCTTATTTTAAGGAAATTATTATTTTTTTCCTTAGAAGGATGAAAATTGTTAATTTTCAAATTGAAACTGACAGATCATATTCCATGATTTTTTTGGAGTTAGAAAACACAATAATTAACATTTTAAATGGGCATATTTGGTAGAAAATGTTTGTAGATAATATGCTTTATTACAAAAGACGAAGCATATCCTTCGAAAAAAATTGCCTCATATTTCAAAATTTCGATAGATAAAAAAAGTTCATGTGAAGTTCACGTCAAGAATGGTGTAGGAAAATATATGAGCACTTCTAATTAATTATAATATTTTTTTCTATAAAGATTGACAATAATATACCGATTGAAGTAACTTTTAGATATGGGATGAGAATTACTAAAGAAGAATGATTCATTTTTCACAAATAAGAACTGTGATGACTTAAAATCTAAGGCATGATGGCACTTGCACTATCCCATTGGTAGGTAAGCCAATCATCAACCGAAATTAATATCAAACAATTATACAGAAATAATAAAATTAGAAAAATAAAGTCTATAAACTCAAAGCTTTCATAGATATAATAGAAGTGTGAAGGTAAAAAAAAAGACCCAAAATTTAGTGTTACTAGTAGTTCAAGAGCATCAAACTAATTACAAATACTTCAAAATATAAGACAATGTGAAGTTGTAAAAAATAGGTAACGAAGATAGAAGAAGATAGATTTTCTCCAAATGCACCATAACTTTTTATATACATAACCTCAGATAAATGGAATTCATGGGGTTCGATAGGCCTAGGCAATGCATAATAAAATAAAACAAGAGTAGCATAAGTAAACATGTGTACTTAGTTGGTTGGTGTAATGAGTTATTTTATTTTCTTCATATTTAGTAATTTTTATTCATTATAATTTTCTATTGCTGCATGTGTAGTAGGTGTAGGGACAAAGAAGGAGGAGGAGGATAAAGAAGGAGGAGGAAAAGAAGTAGCAGAAAAAGAAGGAGGAGGAGAAGTAAAAAAAAGTAGAAGGAGAAAGAGAAGCAAAAGTATAAGGAGAAGAATCAGAAGGAGCCAAAGGAGAAGGAGAAGATGAATTAGAAGAATTTGGAGGAGAAAGAGAAGGGAAAGGGGAAGGAGAAGGAGAAAGAGAAAAAGTAGAAGTAGTAGTCTAATGGTGATGTTGGAATAAGTGAGATATTGCAAAGTTTATGTATAAGTACTTGAATTATCAGTAGGTGAAGTATAAGCACTTGAGGTTAAGTCATTTGACTCAAAGGCTACCCATTCTCGAGTAAAAGTTGGAGTGGATAGATACGGATTTCATGGTAGAGTTTCCATAAACTATCCATACATTTGATTATATTTGGGTCATCATTGATAGGTTTACCAAGTCTTCTCACTTTCTACCGCTTTAGAATTCATACTATTCTGATAGGTTTAGAGGTTGCATTAATGAGATTGTATAAATTTTCAAGGGGTGCCAGTGTCTATCATTACAGATCATGGCACTTAATGTACATCATATGTTTGGAGGTTATCTCAGAAAGAATTGGTACTGGGGTTGATCTTAGCAAAAAATTTCATTCGTAGACAGGAAGACAGTCAAAAAAGGACTATTTAGGGTGTGGAAGATAAGTTTTGGGCTTGTGTAATTTATTATCAAGGTATGTGGGACTAGTTTTTGCTTTGGTAGGTTTGCACATAATAATAGCTAATGTTTGAGTATTCAAATGGATCTATTTGAGACATTATATAATTGGAGGTCAGTCTTTCATGTTATAGTTTAATGCTTTTGAAATTAGGCCCTTAGGTCACTGACTTATGGATAAAGTTTAGGTGATTCGGGAGAGTCTCGTACTGCTTAGAGTAGACATAAGAGTTATGTTGATTGGAGAGTGAGCGCCTTAGAGTTAGTTAATATATCAAGTGTTTATGTTGGTGTCAACCATGAAAGGCATGATGAGTTTTGATTGAAAGGGCGAGCTCAACGCTAGTTTCATCAAACTTTTGAGATTTTTTGCAGTTTGTTATGAAGGTGGCTTATTAAGAGTTAGACTTACCTTCAACCCTTTGGTTTATTGACCTTATCTTTTATGTATCTATGTTGGGACAGTATGTTTAAATATGTCTCACATGCTTAAGTGGAATTTGGTTCGGCATGATGAGTCCTTAATTTTTGAGGAGGGGCCTATGGTTATTCCGAGGGAGACTACTTGGTAAGTCAATCTTGATATACATACAAAATATCCTTACCTTTTTTAACGTTGGGGGTACTTTGTTTTTCTCTAAATTTTTAATATTTAAGTTGTTTTAATAGTGGATGTCGTAATGACCCTCACGGTCCATTGTTTGGTTTTATTTTGCTTACTATTTTCCCCTTCTCGTTGCTTCTATAAGGTATTTATGTCTTATTGAGGTGGGTGGCTCTCTACTTGAGGTTTAAGAGAGTTTTTTTGTATGTTTTTCCCCATTTGGGGATTTTTGCGTTGAAAGGTTGAGTTCGATCAACATTCTTAATGAACTGTATGAGATTTTTATTAGCGTCATTAGCTCTCAAAGTTTTAGTTTGGTCTAGTAGGACCTCTTGTTTATATCTTGTGATTGGTTGTTTGGCTTCGAGAAGCTTGGTTGTTTGCTTGTTTTAAGTGGTTTTAGTTGTTTTGTTGGCCTTGATCAACATTTCCCATAGACAACTACATAATTTTTTTAGTTGATTATGTTGATGCCAAAGTGTGATTTCTGATTAGGAAGCATATTTTTTTGTGTCCGCAGAACTCTAATTAATCGTAAACGACAGGTCTAGGACTTACAAAATTGTGAGATCTCCTTCTGCAGCTGCTCTTGCGGAGCTTGGATTCCATTGGTAGCTCTGCTCTGCTCGTGCAAAGAGTCGCCACACCAGCAAAGGCTGCTAATCTAATACTCCTCCCACTTAGTTGAGCTTGATCACACTACAACAAAAATAACTTTTAGCGGCAGTAAATATAGACAATTAAGAATGCTAAAGTCTTTACCAACATTAATTAAGTGTCATTAGGACCAATGTCACTAAAGACTTCAGGAACACATAAAAGAGTGTTAAATGCGACTAAAAATAGGTAAATAAGATATAAGACGATAGATTTTCTCCAAATGGTGGTATCTCACCACAAAGTTTTATGTACATAACCACATATAAATGAAACCCATGGGTTTTGATAGGCCTAGACAATGCATAAAAAATTAAAAAAAATAGTATAACTAGAATAACATGTGTACTTAGTTGGCTAGTTTGATGAGTTGTTCTATTTTCTTCATTATTTGTAATGTTTGTCAACATGATTTTCCATGGTTAGAGGTGGAGTAGGTGGCAGGGACAAAGAAGAAAGAGGAGGAGGAGGAGGTGAAAAAGAAGAAAAAGAAGGAAAAAGAGTAGCAGAAAAAGAAGGAGGAGGAGGAACATGGAACGAGCAAAAGTAGTAGGAGAAAGAGAAGCAAAAGCGGAAGGAGAAGAAGAATAAGAAGAAGGAGGAGGGGGTGCAGGAGAAAGAGAAGGTTAAGGGGGAGGAGAAGGAGAAAGAAAGAGAAAGAGAAAGAGAAGAAGGAGTAGTCTAATGGTGGTGTTGGATTAAGTGAGATATTGCAAAGTTTATGTCGAAGTACTTGAATTATCAGTAGGTGAAGTATGAGCTCTTGAGGTTAGGTCATTTAATTCAAAGGCTATCCATTCTCGAGTGAAGGTGGGAGTGGATAGATATGGATTTCATGGTAGGATTTCCATAAACTTTTCGTACATTTGATGATATTTTGGTCATTTTTGTTAGGTTGACCAGGTCTTCTCACTTTCTACCAGTTTAGACTTTATACTTTTCTGAGAGGTTGCATTCAGGAGATTGTATCAATTTGCAAGGGGTGCCAATATCTATCATTTCAAATTAATTCACGTCATATTTTCGTAGGTCGATTCAGAGAGAATTGGATACCTTGGTTGACCTTAGCACAACCCGCAGATAGACATTCAGTCTAAAAAGGACTATTTAGCTTGTGGAAGATTTTTTTTTCACAACTCTCTTTCTTTATCCGAGTCATTTTATGAGAAACAAGTTTCATAGCTCTAAAATACCTTTAAAACTTTTTCTATGTTGTTTCTTCATCGTTGTTCTTGTTATCATATTTTTCAAGAAATAAGTTTCTTTTCTTTATATGCACTCAAAACTCTCCCTTCTTGGGTTTTCATATTATACGATCTCTTTCTCCATTCAAGGGGAAGGTTGAGCACATTCCACATATTCAAGCTGACATTACTTTAATTGATGAGGGAAAAAGTTTCTTTATTTTACTGCATCTTGTTCCATACATGGTCAAGTGCTTGTTTTATGAGCATATGATGCAAAGATGATCTCATGTCAGGAATATGTGCATCTTCGTAGAAGCTTTCTCGGTTTAAGACGTTGAGTTTTTTACCTCCGTTTGCATCACAATCGTATTTGCACAGAATTCTCTTTTGATTATTTCGTGTCAGCTTCTTCGTATCTAAGAATCTTCTTAACATACTTTCTTGTTTCCAATTGAGTTGTTATGGGTTCCTCTTCCTTCATATCATGTGCATATTTAATGTAAATGACTCTTAACTTGATTTCAGCAGACATCTATGTCATCTAACTTTAAGTCAGTACAAGTAGACACTTATAATTCTATAAAATTGAATAAGTAGAAACACGTGTCGTCAAGGCATAATACACGTAGAACACCAATAGTTCACAAAATTATCATATGTAGAGTGTCACGTTATGACTATTTCAGGTGTTAATATGGTTCTACCAGACTAGTAATTTTAGACCCTATTTCCTCTAGCATGTCTGTATTCATGCTTGGCACATTTCACTATGAGGGAGTCAAATACTGGGTCACATGACAACCTGGTAACCCCCCCCCCCCGCGCCCCTCCTCTACTACTATCGCATCCCACTAGTATATGTGTTGATCGTTGACTACATGCTTTCTCTATATTTTATATTTACTTAGTTTCATCCACACATTATTAATAAATGCATTTTATCTTAGATATTATTCTCTTAAATAATAATTGGTACTACAAAAAAATGCTTTATTTGCGGTGGTTAAATTGTGTGAGTATTTAGAAGTCTCATTTATAATTCATTTTGTGACGTTTTATTTTGATATGATATTATAAAAAAATTTATGGTGATTTTATTAAGGAGGTTACGTTTTATTTTGATCCGACATTATAAAAAATTTGATTTTATTAAGAAGGTTAGAAAATGCCCACAATTTAATATTGTTTTGGCGGTTATCAAACTCCAAAAATTTATTAAATTCGTTATTTATATATATAATATTATACATTCGATATTGAAAGTTAATAACATCATATACCCACACCCTTCTCCTACTTCATTTTGAATTTCTTTTTTTACTTTGTAGATGAAATTTCACTTCAACACTTTATCTTATATAGTACAACCTCCGTCCTATTTAATGTGAAGTAGTTTGACTTTGTACATAATTTTTAAAACATAAAGATTTTTAAACTTTGTGGTCCAAAATGAATGATAAAAATTTGTATAGCTGTAAGTCATTTCGTTAATGGTAAAATACACATTTCATAGTTCAATTGTTATTTAATATTGAAACGTGTCATTTATTTTCGAACAGACTAAAATGGAAAATAAGTCACATAAATTGAGACACGTGGAGTAATACTTTAATTTCTATTATTTAGTGATTTTGGCTATTTCATAACACAAAAGTTTTAATTTTTTAACTATGAAATCTAAGAAAAATATCTATAAAACTACGAATGTGTATATATATATTTATATATAATTTCAATTTCTATTTTTTTTCTAAATTCACATATTATTTTATTATAATTTCGAAAAATTTCTAGCATTTAAAAAAATTATAAAAATCCCCTATCAGATACATCTCTCTCCTCTGTCAGATACATGACTATCTCCTCTCGAATACATACATATCCTCTCTCCAATACATCTACATCCCCTCTTGAATACATCTCTATCATCTCTTGGATATATCTCTCTCCTCTTGAGTACATCCATATTCCCTATCAAATATAGCTCTGTATTCTCAAATTCATCCGTGAGCTATGTGTCTGCAAGTTTCCTGAATAGCAATGTATCATGAGCGATATATCCGCATGTCTACTGATAAATATAATTTTTTTTAATTCTAAGAAATTTTTTGTAATTTGAAAAAAAGTAGAATATAATGTAATTAACTCTTAAAATTATGAAAATTTATGTCATTTAAATTTAATTTATGTGACATATTTTTCTCTGTAGTCAATTTCAAAAGAATGATGTATTAATATATCTAATAACATTTTGACTTTAAGATATACATTTTATTCTTAGTATGAAATTTATAGTCATATGAATATATATGGTTTGTTTTAGACAACGAATTTTAAAAGTATTTTTTTTTTAAAAAAATCATTTTAAATCAAATAAACATTACATAAATCGAAATGGAGTGAGTGCAAATTTAGTTAAGGTTTTTTTTTTTAACTATTTTGTTATTTAACAAAATCTAAAATGAAAATGCTAAACCTTTTTCACAATTATGTTTTATGGGTTTTTTTTATCAATATCTAGTGGATAATAACCAAAATTTTGTACTATAAATAAGGTAATAAAGTAACTTAATTCTAAACTCAAGTATTGATATTAATTGAGGATATATTTTTATTTATAAATTGTAAAGCATTCATGATCTAATATTTAATATGCTTCTTACTCTCGACGAATGAAACTAATTTATCATAATTCTAGATTGTAAAAATAGAAATCAAGACTAAAAATTGCAACTCACTATTATATGAAGGTCAATCCGTAGTTTATCTATTATGGAAGTTTCCTAAGTATATGATATATAATTCTATGACAAGTTAATTTTTGATCCCATATATTTATACTATTTCAAAATTATCTCGTTAATTGGTTATGTGTAACGACCCTTTTGGTCGTTTCGAGTGCTAAAGTCTTGTATTTTATAAAATACTTTTCGATACATTCTAAATGGGTATTTTGGACTATTTGTAACTATATTTATGAATTAGTGGGCCAGTTTTAAATATTAATTTAGTTAGTAATTAGAGAAGATACCACTAAAATTAGCAGTGGGTCACTTTATTTATTTATTTATTTTTGTAAAAAGAATTGATTATATAATAATTAGGGTGACAATAATCTGTTTAAGAAAACGGAGGAGGAGAGGAGAATAATGGAGAGCGGCGTTGAACGAAAGGAAATTGGAGCGGCTAATATTTCCGGTAAAAATACTCATCCAAGATACCGATCATTATTCATACATATAATTGGTTAATTAGTGAGTACAAGGCAATATTATATTGTCATCGTTTTAATGTTTCAATTGTGAATGAAAACTGAGAAAAATCATATTGGTATTATACTAATTCGAAGGAGAAGGAAATTTGTTAAAGGCAGACTCCTGGTTATTGTGTGAAAGTGGGGGAATCTACATTAAAAGAAAATGATGACATAATGATTAAGGTAATGTTTGACTAATAAGGTTATAAAGTTTGTTTATAGTATACGATGCAGTTATGTTAGAGTAAGCACTGGTTTTCGAAACCAGTGACTTTAATCCTCAATGCTAATATGTGTTATATTTGTATAAATTGATTTTTAGTATATTAAGATAGTTAATTACATATTAATTATAGTATATTATTGAATGCCATTAAGTATTTTATTTGGAGAAATAAAGACTTAACTTTAGGTTTGAATATAAGAAATAAGAGATCTGACATATTAATGGACCTCAAGATTAGGAACTTGAGCATGGATTTGTGTTTACTGATTTTGGGTCTAGGCTACATAAAATAATATGTGTGTTTATAAAGTCGTTAACTTACAAGTTATGCACATATACTTGATAGACTGGAAGGGTTCGGAGGCATTGAGGAAAGAAAAAGTATTGGAGAAGTAACTTGCTTGACTTCGGTTCTTTGGTGGAGGTAGGTTATGGTTTATGCTATTTGATAGTAAACTCTTAATAGTGACTAATATGCGTTGAATAATATTGTGAAGTTTTCTATGTACTTGATTGTGTGGCTTAGTCGTGTGTTTTGTGATTAGTCTGAAATCCCGAGACCGTGGAATGTATAATCTTAAACCATCTCTATTGAAGTAAAGCCTTGAATAAAGAAGGCTCGATGAAATATTATTAACGAATGAAAAAGTGGTGATATTAAATGATAAATTAATGGTATTATTGGATCGGAGTGTCACGTTCCAACACGGTATTCTTGAATCGGAGTGTCACATTTTGACACGGTATTTTTAGATCGGAGTGTCACGTTCCGACACAGTATTCTTTGATCGGAGTGTCACGTTCTGACACGGTATTCTTGAATCGGAGTGTCACGTTCCGACACGATAATATTAAAGAAAAAACATGTTGAATTAATGGAAGATACTTAATCTTAAAGAACTCAACTCCCAAAATGGTTTTGTTTGGAGGCATGAGTCCTCATGTGTGATCTTGATACCGTTGACTTAATACGTGCTTACTTTATTGTTGTTGACACTTGTTCATGTTTGTTGTTTGTCACATGTTAAGTGTTATAGTTGAGTTCATACTATTATTTTTTTTGTATTAGTTACTATTTGTGGTTGACTGGTGATACTTACTCAGTACATATTGCCTCGTACTGAGCCCTACTTGTTTTCTTCTTTGTTTTCCTTTTATGAAATTCAGCGAGTGTACCTATGACTTCTGATTTCCCTCAGCTCTAGCCAGCCTCCCGCATATCAAGTTCCAGGGTGAGTTATCGATTCAAGCTCATGTTGGGTTCTCTCGGTCATGACATGATGTCATATACTTTTGGACACATACCATTTTATTCTTTTATTTTGGTGTATTTGATATTCTTAGACTTAGTATTGGAGATTAGATGTCCTTGATGTGATAACTTTCAGGTTTTGGGAATGATATTTAGTTACGTTTGAGTTTCCGCGTTATGCTTGTATTTTGTAATTTAGGTTAAATTGGTTGGTTCGCCCACTTAAGAGGTTAAGTGTGGTTGTCACTCACGACTCATTTTGGGTCGTGACAAACTTGGTATCAGGGCGTTAGGTCGTTGATCTCATCACACAAGGACAAGTCTAGTAGATTCTTGCGGAACGGTATGGGGATGCCTTTACTTTTCTTTGAGAGGCTTTAGAATTTTAGGAAACTCCATCCCTTCTTTCTTTCGTGCTACTAATTGAATCCAATTGGTATCTAGGTGATACAAATTGGTATCTGAACTTCTTCACTCAATTTCGCATATGGTTAGTACTAGAGTGTTATAAGTTGAAATAACAACACCAAAAAAAATATATGCCCTTGAAAATACATATATTTTGTCGATGGACTACACAGCCTATAATAACTAGTGATTAACATGAAATTTTTTATTAAGTTCTTAAAGTTGAAACTCTTATTCTTCATGGGTACTGAATATGAAGATGCTTATGATTTTTTTTTCATGATTGTTGTTTAAAAAAATTTATACAGTAGAGAGTCTTAGTGTTGAGTTTGTACTAGTTTTGAGTTTTGAGGATTCTCAAAATGTGGTAATAGTCGCATGTTGAGTACAGATTAGTAAAAACACTATCTATGACTTAAGGAAACATTTTTCTAGCTTCTTAATGAAGAATTATATACCCTATACTTTGATGGATAAGAGAAGATGAGTTACTGAATAACAAGAGAATGTTGCACCATTTGAGGTCAAAATCTATAGTACGATCCACATATTGAGTGTATAAATAGAAGATGGTTTTAAGAGAAAAATTGAAATACTCATTAGTATTCTCCTTGAAAGAAATTAGTACATAAGAGAGGTTTTGAGAGAGTTTTCAACAAGAGAGAAGAGAGAAGAAAAATATTTATTTTGCTGCATACCTTTTCTCCGACCAGCAATTTTCAGATCGTGCTTCTCAATTAACTAACCATTGGATCGGGCTAAAATTTTACCTATGTGGTTCTGACATCTTGGTGGTTGATATGAACGGTGGAGACTAAATTCGGATGTCTGAAAGATCATTTTTTTGGTTCTAAACAACAGTTGCGTTTGGGTGGTGCTTGCATTAAAATTGTAGAGGCATCGCATTTCTGTGTGTATTATGAGGTGTTTTAATATAAAATTTAATAAGATAAATCTTAATTTAAGACAATGGAGGTTATTAGAGTTCATAATTATTATAAGGGGTTGGTGATGGATTGTGATTGAGATGAAATTATATAATAAGGATTGTTGGTTAAACGAGTTTTGTACGGTTCTAACGAATTGCGAGCATCTAATGTTGTGGTTTTTCAATATTTGATGAATAATGTGGTTGTATGGAAATTCTTAGGAGATGTGGGAACACCACTTGAATTGAATTTAAAAGAGTAAGAGTCATAATAAAAAAAATATTGTGGGATATAATGCAATATTTAGAAAGAGGTGAGAACAAGAATATTTTCTTCATTGCAAGGGATAAAGAGGTGTCTTTTGGAGGTCTAGAATTGGGTTTTGAGACATGTGGTTTCATATATTTTAGTATGTTCATGGTTTTAGTGTCACATGTTTATCAAATTGGTTAAAAGCTATCGAATAAGACTTAAGAAAGGAGTGTATTACGCTCAACTCGAGTGTGATGATGAGTTCTCTTGTGATTTTGTATTTAGTAATAACTGCGTCGAACTTTTAGTGAAGGATATGATAAGATCGATGAAGAGGCGATCAACGATTAGTTAAGATATATAAATTCATAAAAATCTTTAATGTATCAGTTATGTTGATAGATAAGGAGATTGAGTTACATTGTTCGATTTACAATTCAAATGTTTCATTTTGAATCTATTTTTGTGGTGGTATGTTTTATAAAGGTATGAATTTGTGAGGTAAAATAAAAATAAATAATATATTGTTTACATAAGATATTAAACATGTGGAAGGACTAATGCATAGTTTTGATTGAAAATTTTGTTATGTTTGATTATTAAAGGACCGAAAGAGGATTTCATTTTAAAGCGTTAATTTAGAGTATAAGGTAAAATATTATAAATCATTGGTCAAGGAATAAGATTGCTAAGCGAGTTAGAGAAATGAGCAACAACATGGTGTATTGAAGCATTCAAGGTATTTGAAATTGGTGTCATGTGTAGAATTTAAGAAAAGTGAAGTAATGAAACCTCTCATATAGACCCATGGATCAAAGGTGAATGTTGTATGAATTTTCTCTTATAAGCTTAGATATGACTATAAAGTGTGGACGGGTTCGACACAAACTTACTAAGAGTTTATCATTTACTTTTATAAAGATTCAGTTTTGGTTTGGGTGACAAATGTAAGGTATGAAAAATTTAGTGTTATCGTGGGATTAAATTTCTCAAATTATGATAGGTGACGTAAGAATTATGTACAAGGTGAGATCTAATAATACATGGTTATTAAGAATTTAGAGTTGGGTTAATATTTCCCTATTTATGGGACTACATAGAATGTAAGATGCATTACATAGACATTCGATGGTGAATAGAGGTTATGAGCTTACAGTATACAATATAATTTGAGTGATCAAGAATTTCCCTAAGTATACGTATTGTCATGAGGTATATATGATTGTGTTGAATGGTAGCTAAAGCATGGTATGTGGAAGTGGTGGAAAGTTGACTTTGAGTGTGATTTAATGGTTTTATCTCAATGAAAAGGTACTATCAAATTTGAAATTAGTGTTATTAGCCTTGTTTGGGACTCGTAATTGTCATGACATGTTTAAACGGAAAGAGATTTTAGCCATAATTTAAAATGTATTTGATAAGAATACTTTGATACTAATGATGGTTTGCGAGTAAGGCAGATGATCGATATGATTATGATGTTTGTTAATATTAAGATTGTTGCCCTAAGTTGATGCAGGCTTCGATAAACCAAGTAAATTTGTGCAATTATAATAGGGACTAAATTGGTGATTGTGGGTAGTTGAGAAATTAAAGACATAGAGTTGGATGAATGAAAATGTTTGATATGAACACTATGAAAGGAGTATCTTGTGTTATTCGACTTTGATGCTGTATATTCTTATGTGACCCCTTTCTTCGTACTAGACATTATTTGGAGTATGATTCACTACTTATACTACGCGTGTTTTCACATCTATGGGTTGATTCATAGTGGTGGATCAGATGTATCGATCCTCTTATGCCCTCTTGACAGGGTAGGATATTTGGGCAAACTTGGTCATTTTAGTTATGATAGATTTAGTGTTGTTTGGGATAGTTAAAATATATATACGCACAAATTTGTTTATGATAACTAATTAAGAGCTGCTATGAAAAGTTACTATTGCCTAAGAGTATTGTTAGAGGTTCTGTATTTTGAAGTGTATCCCTTGTTGGTGTTTACTTGATATTGTTCTTCTTCGGGTTAGATATGTTGATTCTCCCTTGATGAGTAATCGATGTCTAAAGATAATTTTTATCACTTAAGCTTGTGACGAGATTGTGTTACGAAAAGGAAATCTTGATAAGATCTGTGATGGTTTGTGCATTATGAGTGTGTGGTAGTTGGTTAAAATCCGCTTCTGGTTGCGACCACTATTGATTCAGGATTTTTTTATGGTTATGTTAGATAATATTTGCTCTGATGGTCGTGTCAAGGTCAAGTTGGAGAATCGGTCAGTTGAAGAGTCCATTATTGAAAATAGTTTTGGTCTTATTTGAGTTGCATACAACAACAATTATCACTAGAGTAGTGAGATGGACCCATTTAAGGCATTGTGTGGGAGGAGGTATAGATCTCCAATTGGTTGGTTTAATATTCTGATATAAGACCTTGGATAGTACTATTTTGAATGAATTGTTAAGACAACTACCCTTTCTTGTCTTGCCTTCCTTTGATCGTTCGAGGACGAACGATGGGTAAATTGTATCTATTATAACGACTCTTTTGGTCGTTTCGAGTGCTAAAGTCTTGTACTTTATAAAATACTTTTCGATAGATTCTAAATGGGTATTTTGGACTATTTGTAACTATATTTATGAATTAGTGGTCCAGCTTTAAATATTAATTTAGTTAGTAATTAGAGAAGATACCACTAAAATTTGTAGTGGGTCACTTTATTTATTTATTTATTTTGGGTAAAAAGAATTGATTATATTATAATTAGGGTGATAATAATCTTTAAAAAAAAAGAGAGAGAGGAGAAGAGGAGAACAATATAGAGTGGCGTTGAACGAAAGGAAATTTGGAGCGGCTAACATTTCCGATAAAAATACTCATCCAAGATACAGATCATTATTCATACATATAATTGGTTAATTAGTGAGTACAAGGCAACATTATATTGTCATCGTTTTATTGATTCAATTGTGAAAGAAAACTGAGAAAAATCATATTGGTATTATACTAATTTGAAGGAGAAGGAAATTTGTTAAAGGCGGACTCCTGGTTATTGTGTGAAAGTGGGGGATCTACATTAAATGAAAATGATGACATAATGATTAAGGTAATGATTGACTAATAAGGTTATAAAGTTTTTTAGTAGTATACGATGCAGTTATGTTAGAGTAAGCACTGGTTTTCGAAACTAGTGACTTTAATCCTGAATGCTAATATGTGTTATCTTTTTACAAACAGAGTTTTAGTATATTGAGATAGTTAATTACATATTAAGTACAGTAAATTATTGAATGCTATTAAGTATGTTATTTGGAGAAATAAAGACTTAACTTTAGGTTTGAATATAAGAAATAAGAGACCTGACATATTAATGGACCTCAAGATTAGGAACTTGAGTATAGAATTGTGTTTATCGATTTTGGGTCTAGGCTAGACATAAAATAATATGAGTGTTTATAAAGTCGTTAACTTACAAGTTATGCACATATAATTGATAGATTGGAAGGGTTCGGAGGCATTGAGGAAAGAAAAGTATTGGAGAAGTAACTTGCTTGACTTCGGTTCTTTGGTGGAGGTAGGTTATTATTTGTGCTATTTGATAGTAAACTCTTAATAGTGACTAATATGCGTTGAATGATATTGTGATGTTTACCCTATACTTGATTATGTGATTGTGTGGCTTGGTCGTATGTTTTGTGATTGGTCTGAATCCCGAAACCGTGGAATGTATAATCTTAAACCATCTCTATTGAAGTAATGCCTTGAATAAAGAAGGCTCGATGAAATATTATTAACGAATGAAAAAATGGTGATATTAAATGATAAATTAATGGTATTGTTGGATCGGAGTGTCACGTTCTGACACGGTATTCTTGAATCGGAGTGTCACATTTCGACACGGTATTTTTAGATCCAACTGTCACGTTCCGACACGGTATTCTTGGATCGGAGTATCACGTTCCGATACGGTATTCTTGGATCGGAGTGTCACGTTCTGACACAATAATATTAAAGGAAAAACATGTTGAATTAATGGAAGATACTCAATCTCAAAAACCTCAACTCCCAAAATGGTTTGGTTTGGAGGCATGAGTCCTCATATGTGATTTTGATACCGTTGACTTAATACGTGCTTACTTTATTGTTGTTAACACTCGTTCATGTTTGTTGCTTATCACATGTTAAGTGATATAGTTGAGTTCATACTATTATTCTTTGTATATTAGTTACTATTTTGGGTCTGTCGATGATACTTACTCAGTGCATGTTGCCTCGTACTGAGCCCTACTTGTTTTCTTCTTTTTTTTCCTTTTATGAAATGCAGCGAGTGTACCTATGACTTCTGATTTCCCTCAGCTCTAGCCAGCTTCCCCCATATCAAGTTCTAGGGTGAGCTATCTATTCAAGCTCGTGTTGGGTTCTCTCGGTTATGACATGATGTCCTATACTTTCGGACACATACCATTTTATTCTTTTATTTTGGTGTATTTGATATTCTTAGACTTAGTATTGGAGATTAGATGTCCTTGATGTGATGAGTTTCAGGTTTTGGGAAATGATATTTAGTAACATTTGAGTTTCCGCGTTATGCTTGTATTTTGTAAGTTAGGTTAAATTGGTTGGTTCTCCCACTTAAGAGATTAAGTGTGGGTGCCACTCACGACTCGTTTTGGGTCGTGACATTTTGTATTTTCTTAAACTACAATTATGTGGACATTATTTATCAATTCTTACATTATCGACTATATATTCTTTTTTTTCGCTTTAGAATTGTGCTATTTTTATTTTCTTATTTAAGTCACAATTTTTAAAGATAAAATAAATATTATGGTGGAGATAAAATAGTTCAAATAAAATTATATGAATACTTATGTTTAAAAAACATTATATATAATCAAAAAGGATACAGACATGAAACTAAAATAAAATAAATATTAGTTTGGAGATAAAATAGGTTAAATAAAACTATATGAATACTCTTGTTTAAAAAATATTATATATAATTAAATAGGAAATTACATATATGGAAGATTGTAGGATTATACTAAATATGTCGTAGTAGTAATAAACATAGATGAACAATTTGAATTGTCAAGAGTATAACAGTAACTATATTTTTCTCATTATTATTATAATCAATCAAATACAAATTGATTTTTTAAAATAAAAATAAATGAGTTTGTGGGTCGCACATGAAACAAAACTGTTTGTGACTCTTGAAAAGGAAAATTGAATTCTTCTAGAAAACTATTTTAACAATTAATTATATAATTATAAATTTAAAACTTTATCCATAATAATATTTAAAATTACAAAATTGTCATTGGTCGTCCTCTGTCATGACCCAAAATGATTCGTTAGTTGCACCCACACTTAACCCCCTAAGTGGGCGAACCAACCAATTTAACCTAACTTACAAATTACAAAGATAACGCGGAAAGTCAAAATCTTACTAAATATCTTTTCCCAAATCCTGAAAGTCATCACAACAAGGACATCTAGTCTCCAATTACTAAGTCTAAGAGTATCAAAGACACCAAAATAAATGAAATAAAGTAATTCGTGTTCAAAAACTAAGGAAATCAGATAATAGCTGAGAGAATCCAACCCAAGCTCGAATGAATAGCTCACCCTTGAACCTGATATACCGAGACTTGATAGAGCTGAGGGAGATTCAAATTCGTCGGTACGCTAGTTGCACTCCATATGAGGAAAACAAAAGAAAATACAAGTAGGCTCAGTACGAGGCAATATGTACTGAGTAAATATCATCGGTCAACCCAAAATAGTAACTAATATACAAAGAATAATAATATAAAATCGACTATAGTACTCAATAGGTGAGAAGCAACAAACAAAATCAACTATAGTATTTAATAGGTGAGAAGCAACAAACAACATGAACAAGTGACAACTGAAGCAAGTACGTAATCAATCACAATATCAAGCACACACGAGGACTCATGCCTCCGCACCACTTTCGTTGGGAAATGGGTTTTGAGATTGAGTACATTAAATTAATTCAATATCATTTTTCTTTCATGTTACTATGTCGGAATGTGACACTCGGATCCAATTATACCGTGTCGAAACGTGACACTCCGATCCAAGAATATTGTGTCGGAACGTGACACTCCGATCAAAAATATTGTGTCAGAACGTGACCCTTCGATCCAAGAATACTGTGTCAGAACGTGACACTCCGATCCAAGAATACCGTGCATTTATCCTTTATTATCACCACTTTGAATTCATTGTTATATTATTTCATCAAGCCATTTTTTATTCAAGGCATCACTTTGATAAAGAGGGTTCAACGGTCTCAGAATTTCAGACCAATCACAAACCACACCACCAAGTCACACAATCACACAGTCAAGTATATAGAGAACTTTACAATAACATTCAATGTATATCAATCACTATTAATAGTTTACTATCAATATCATAAACCATTACCTACCTCCACCGAAGAAACGAAGTCAAACAAACTACTCTCCAAGGCCTTTCATTTCTTCAATGCATCCGAACATTTCCATCTATTCAAATATATATAATTTGTAAATTAACGAGTATATAAAAACTCATGCTACTTATGTTGAGCCGTTAAATCTTATTCCTCCATTTAACATAAATTTAATGTAATTTCAGTAATTCGATTCACCTAATATTTAACTACCTATCTCAATATACTTAACTTAAATCCTATCAAGATGTTAAAATTTCATACGGCCTCCATGATCTTTACTTTCTTGCAACTCTATTCAATCTATATAATATAAATATGTAATTGTAATAACTTAGTTTCACTTTCAATCATTAATTATCCACTATGAGGTCATACATTAATGCCAAGACTCAATACACGTGACTGCCTACAAGTTTATAACCCAATTCTTTAATAACAAAATCAACCAAACCTATACTAGATAATCGAGAAACCGTGTAACCTCCATACTTCTCAAATCAACATATACTAACAATTTCCTACACTTAAAAGCTATTACTTTCCTACATCACCATGTTCCTGACATGATTATTGTACTTTGAATCCATCTTACAGTAATGTAAATCAAGAGGGACATTAATTGATACTACTACTAGCCATAAATAATTCCCAAAGCTCTAAAACCAAAAACACGATTTTCTCATTCTTATTTTCAAACATAAATTTATTATTTAATCATAAAGGTTAATTATTATAGCAAATTATAATTAACAACAATAAAGAAAGTACGTTGTACCTTGCTGCTTGCACTTAGCTTATCCCACAAACAATAAACAAAAAGTTGTCACATAATCCCTACATATTACTATTAAGACAAATTCTCCCAACTAATTCTCCCTCAAGTCCATTTTGTCATCAGCATCATATAATCCTCGAAGAAGAGAGGCAGAAGAAACCTTATTCCAATTTCCCTTAATTTATCCATCTCTTTGATCATTAGCCCTTAAATATTTTACCATCATCAATCCAACTAATAAATAATAATTTAACATATCCAAGTAATAAGTCATGTCGTACAAAAACATATTTTCCAATTCAAATATCTTATTCAACCCACCACTAATTTGCTAATGATCTAGTCAAAAGCGTAAATTGTATAGCCACCAATAGATAATTACATGTAAATCAAATTGAAAGCGTAAATTTAGGCTACCTGAATCGATTTTCTCCATTATTGCTTGTGTCAAACCAACAAACTCTTGTTTCTTTTAATTCACCACTCAAAATTAGTTAACCCTCCCCCGGTCCATCGTACTGGAGCGATTCGAGAAGAACGATTAGGCGCATATTCTATACTTTCTACAATGCCTATAGACGAAGTGCTTCGTTTCAGATCAATTCTTCGCTGTGAGTCACTTCACTCGGGAAAGAACAAAGAAAGGGCAATCAATTGTTTAAGTTGTCAATAATTTCTTTAAATTAGTAATTTGACTGCGGAAAGGAAACTTTCCTCTTCCACCGCTTGTCCCTCATCACGCAGGATGAACATCTAACCAAACTGCGTAACCAAAGTGACTCCTTGTTGGTGGTTGATAGGTGTTGGTCCGATTCACCTATGTCTGTTCGAACTTGGCGGGTCGTTCGTTCGTGTGGAGAATCTCTCTCAGGAAAGGCATCTCGACTGCTTCCAAAATCAGGTCATCGACCAGTAGACTAATTTTAAAAAATGGCAAAAGTCACCCACTACTAATTCTAATGTTATTTTCTTTAACCACCAATTTAATAAATTATTAAAACTATCCCATTAATTTTATAATTATAGTTACGAATAGTCCAAAATTCTTATTTAAAATCTATCGAAAGAGTCTTTTATGCAATAAAATTCTCTAGTACTTAAAACGATCAAAAGGGTCATTATATCCTCATCATGGATATTCTATATAATACTAGATATTTTAAGGCCTGTAATACGGGCCCAATATAATTTCACATATTTTATTGAAAAAATTAGATAAATTCACAACTTAAGATATTATAGTCCTCTCTCAGATGCATCCCTATGTTCTCTTGGATACATATATTTCCTCTTGAATACATATCTATCCCTTCTCGAATACATCCCTTCCCCGAAGTTATATGTCATTTCCAATGTATTGGCCAACCAAGGAATATATTCGAGAGGAATGAAAATTTTAAGATTTTTGTAATTGAGAAAACTTATCAGATATGATGTAATAAGCCACCAAAGATACGAAATTGTTGTACTTTATATTATTTTTTTCTGTAGTAAACAACTTGAATATATTACTTTATAATCTATTTCAAATAGTCACACGACATAAATGTGTCGTTTACAACCTAAATTGAGAAGGTTTAATTCTAAAAAATTCTTTGCAGTAAGGAAATAGAGAATTGTGTTAGATTATAATTTAAAGTATTTCATGTTCAAGGAATATATAAAATGTTGATATGTTTGAAAAAAAATCATCGGTCTTCATATATAATCGCAAGTGGTATCTATTTTTGACAATGTTATTATCTTCGTTTTGTGATATTTCCATCATAACTTTTGCATCTGATAAATACTAATCATTGATCAATCAATTCGTAAAGATTGTTTTAAAGTCTTTTGAATCTCTATTGCTTCAACGTAAGTATAATGTGTTTGTATTTGACTTTGTCAATGAATTTTGTGATACATTTTATTATTGTCTTCCATAAATAGAAATACTTAAAAAATTGATTTCTAACTTCACAACAATAAAAACAATCAAGAAAGCTACTTTATTTCTATATATAATAACAATTATCGGAATGTTATATTCTAAATATTGAAAGTATTTATCAAAAAAATAATTTTTGCCTCCACAAAACAAAAATAATCATGAAAGAAACTTTATTTCTATATACAATAACAATTATCGTAATGTTATATTCTAAATTACATTAATTAATTTTTTTTTGATACTACACTTAATATCATGCCGTAAAGAAAACTCTAAAGCTTACCCCCCCCCCCTCACCACACACACACAAAATAACCAATATACTTTTTTTTCAGGTTGTTTTTTTCTCTAATTTATTTATGTTTTGTTTTTTCTTCCTCTATATTTCTAAACAAAGTTTTTTTCTAGTGACATTTTCTTTTGTTGTTCTTCTTTATTTTTTTAACTACTCATTTACTTTATTTTGAATTTCAGTATTCATGAGGATTTGAATGTCAAACATTGACCTTATCATTTCCTCTATTAAATAGTTTATCATATTTGATATTAAGAAAATATAAAAATAAAAATTTATATTTTATGATCTTTCGATGAATACATTATCAAATTATTGATTTCTTGATAGTCAAACATTGTTCATTCTTTTAGTCATGAAATTTGATATTTTCTTCAAATTATTTAAAAGTTGCTAATACGTCATTTTAAAGACTGTTTTAATAATCAAAAAACGAATTTAATGATCATATTATGTAACATAATATTAAAAATATGTTTATGCAATATTCATTTAAAGTATTTCTAGGAACAAAATTTTAACTATTCAAACACATTTTATTTTAGTTAGTTAAAAATTAGCTTTCTAAAATATGTCAAAACACATTTATTATTGTTTATAAGAAGTTAATCAACTAATAGAAACTCTTCATTTAAACAAAATTACAATAATATCCTTATGGACCCATAACAAAAGTTAAGACATGATGGATTCTTCTAGATTTTCATTTTGATCATTAATTATACCGTTATATTTTACCCTTACTAAAATGTCATTGGTCGTCCTTCTCATGACTCTTCTATATAATAGAAATAAAATACTAGATATTAGGTGCCCGCGCCAATGCGGGCCCAACATATGTTAGTTTTTTCTTTCAATTTATGTGACACAAATGAAATTTGAAAAAATGAACTAAATTTGTTATATGTGTTTTTTAAAAAATATTTTGAATTGTTAATTTATGTACCTTTTATGTCAATTTTCAAATGATATATGTTACTCCATCTGTTTCATTTTTTCATATGATACAAGTGATTTTAGGAATTAAACGGAATTTCTTATATGATTCTTACATATTTTTAGTTGTCATTTTACGGTGATATAGTACTCTTTAGTTCTTACGTCATTTTCAAACAATATACGCAATTTTCTTTTGTTTCGATAAAAATAAGGGAATCAACCAAATTTTTCATTATGATTTTTAAATATGTTTTTCTAAAAATATCTTGAATTGTTACATTGAGATTTTATGCCTTTTTAATGTAATTTTTATATGCGTAACAAATTAGAAATTAAAACGAAAAATTAAAGTTTTCAAATCATTATATTTTTATATTCAAATATTCAAATCTTTAAAACTCCATATATATGCACAAATAAAAAAGCAAACCAAAAGATTTTTTTTAAAAAAATATATGGAAACTCATTTTAATAATAACACATATATATTTCATTTTTAATATATGATTCCTCCTTATCGATTTATATGAACTTATTTTTTTATTTCATCTCAAAAAGAAAATAACTTCTAAATTTTAATTTTTTTCATATAGCATATTTAAGATCACAAAATCTAAAAATATTTTAATGCACAAAATTTAAATATACATATACATATAAATTTTGTTTTTATTTTTGATTAATTCCACCTAATATTATACTTGATATTTATTTATTAAGAGATAATTGTAATCATAATTTACTTACTTTCATATAATAAATAGATATCACAATAATTCATAAAAAATTGGAGGTATAACAAAAATGAGGTAACACTAATAATAATAACTAAAGATGTTTCTAGAAGTATTTAATTTTCTTGTAATCATTCTTGGTACCTTTGATCTTCATTCATGTAACGACCTGTTTAGTCGTTTTAAGCAGCAGATTTTATTTCTGGAAAAACTGTCTGAGTCGTCGGAACCCACGACGGACCGTCATGGGCACGACGGGCCGTCGAGGGGTCTCTTTCCAAAACACTTAGAATTCTGAAATTTGGGTACTGAAATCGACTCTCTGAACTTCGTGACGACATGGCAGGACGGACCGTCGTGGGCACGAAGGACCGTCACAGACCCTTTAGTGGAATTGAGTCTCTGAACTCTGTGACGGAGCAGCAGGAAGGACCGTCGCAGGC
>NC_028648.1:6662248-6670458 GCF_001406875.1 Solanum pennellii
ATTAATGAGTTTAAGTCTTCCGCATTACTTTCTGTTGATATTATATTGAAATGTTAGGGTTTAGATTGGTTGGTTCGCTCACATAGGAGGGTAAGTGTGGGTGCCAGTCGCGGCTCGGTTTTGGGTCGTGACAATTCACTTTATATGTAGAAAGATGATTCTAGAATTATCTATTCTTCATATATCTTACTATTCATTTTTATTTGTAAAGTTACTTTTAACATCTTTTTTCTTTAATTTCAATCTAATATATATTATTAATTTTATCACACTTATTTATTTTCAAGTATATTAATTAGAGCCAAAATAAAGATGAAAACAATTAATTCATGATAAATTTTGTATATAAAAAGTAGGCATTTTTTATAAGCATAATGAATAGAAAAATATTAAGAACTAAACTAAATTAAAATAGTGTATTAGTAAAACAGAGTAATAATAAAATAGATATTACAAGAACTCACAAAAGAAAAGAAAGTGAAGTAATAACAAAATAAGTTAATGGTAATAACAATAACTTAAGATGTTTCTAGAATATTTAATTTTCTTTTTATCATTATTGGTAGATTTTGCTTAGTGTGAAATTACATTTTTGCCCTTGATCATTATTCACTTTATATATAGAAAGAGATTTCACGAATTATTTATTATTTTTCTTAATAGATTTTGTTAGAATGAAATCACATTTTTGTCCTTGGTCATTTTCCCACTTCACTCTTCTATATAAACTAGATATCATGTGCCCGCGCCAGCGCAGACCCAACGTATGTTAGTTTTTTTTCTTCCAATTTATGTGACACAAATGAAATTTGAAAATGTGAACTAAATTTTTTTATGTGTTTTCTAAAAAAATATTTTTTATTGTTAATTTATGGAGTACTTTTTATGTTATTTTCGAATAATATATGTTACTCCATCTGTTTTATTTTATGTGATACAAGTGATTTTAGGAAAGTAAACAAAATTTTTATCTGATTATCACATATTTTTAGTTGTCATTTTACTGTGATTAATAGTACTTTTTAGTTCTTACATTATTTTCAAACAATATATGCAATTTTTTTTGTTTCGATAAAAATAAGAGATTCAAGCAAATTTCATTATGCTTTTTTTAACTATGTTTTTCTAAAAATGTCTTAAATTGTTACATTGTGTTTTTAAGCTCCTTTTTTTTTTATGTAATTTTCAAATATATATCAAATTAGTAATTAAAACGAAGAATTAAAGTTTTCAAATCATTATATTTTTATATTAAAATGTTCAAATCCTTAAAACTCCACAAATATGCACAAATTAATAGAAGGAAGCCAAACAATTTTTAAAAAAAAATAATAATATATGAAAGCTCATTCCAATAATAACACATATATATTTCATTTTTAATATATGACTCCCTCCTTTTTTATTTTATGTGAACTTATTTTTTATTTCATTTCAAAAAGAAATAACTTCTGAATTTTAATTTTGTTATATAGCATATTAAAGATTCTTAATTTTAATTTTGATTGGTTTCATCTAATATTATACTTGATATATAATTATTAAGAGATAAGCGTAATCATTATTTATTAACTTTCATATAATAAATAGATATCACAATAACTCATAAAAAATGAAGAAATAAAAAAAATGAGTTAATATTAATAGTAATACCTAAAGATGTTTCTAGAACTATTTAATTTTCTTGTTATCATTCTTGGTAGATTTTTCCTTGCATTAGTTACATCTTTACCTTTGATCATCATTCACTTCATATGTTGAAAAATATTTCTAAAATTATTTATTCATGACAGATTTTTGTTAGAATGAAATTACATTTTTATTGTTGGTCATCTTAAATACAAATATATTATCCTATTCATTTTTATTTGTAAAGTTACTTTTAACGTATTTTTGTTTAATTTCAATCAAATATATATTATTAATTTTCTCACACAAATTTATTTTCAAGTATATTAATTAGAGCCAAAATAAAGATGAAAATAATTAATTAATGATATTTTTATATAAAATAAGCATAATGAATAGAAAAAAATATTAAGAATTAAATTAAAGTAATAGTAAAATAGTGTAATAATAAAATAGATATCACAACAGCTCGCAATGAAATAAAAAGGAAATGAAGTAATATCAAAATTAAGTTAATGGTAACAACAATAACTTGAGATGTTTTTAGAACTATTTAATTTTTCTGTTATCATTTTTGGTAGATTTTTGTTAGCGTGAAATTACAATTTTTCCTTGATCATTATTCACTTCATACATAGAAAGATAATTCTAGAATTATTTATTATCTTTCTTCATAAATTTTTGTTAGAGTGAAATTACATTTTTTCCCTTGGTCGTCCTCCCACTTCACTCTTCTATATAATAGAAATATACTAGATGAGTATGGCCCGTTATATCACGAGCCCAACAAAGTGGTTATTTTTTTGATTATTTGAAAATACACTCTGAATATAAAGCATGTTAATACTAAATTTGCAGAAAATACTATTGACTATTGAATGTCGAGATTTTATTTTGAATTTCATGCTCTGCAATTACAGTTAGTTAAATCCATTTATTAGTAAAGTATATCAATTCCCGCACCATCAAACTCCCGTAGTAATTAAGAATCAGAATTATTGGATAGAGGAAAAGGTCAATGTGCTCGATAACACTGTTTTTACAATGACATTTTTATAAAATGTGATTGAAAATGTTATGCTATAGCCGTGATTTAACATTATTTGTCAATGTCAAATGATACAAAAAAGAAATTTTTGGTCCGTAATGTTGTTACTTTTATGTAAATGAATGAAAGTCAACACTAAAGAAACATGTTTATCATAGACAATTAGATTTTCTATAAGGTAAAAAAGAAACATTTTTCTGTCCGGAGTATGTAATGGGAATGATATGGAAAGAGATTTACCTTAGCATTAAGCAAAGCACCAATTTTTTTATTTAATTACATTGATGTAACATTTCAAAAGTAATATTAATAAAGTGAATTAAAATGATTGGATTTCATAATATCAGTCAAGAATATAATCTAGATAATGATCTGACATTGTTATGGCTTGATATTTTTCTTGATTTCAAGATCTCTGCCATTTGGCCTAGTAAATGTTCTTTGAGCTCCTTATTCTCAGTTGAAAGATCCAGTTGGATCTGCTGATCTTTTTTTCCTGAATTTATTGAGTCCATGATACTATAAGGTTTATCGAACTGACTTGATTGGTTTCTTGAACCAAGCTTTTGAGCTTCACTTGCTGAGTGATGAGAGTTTGTCCAGCAGATTTTGAAGGGAAATTTTAATTATAAGCAAAGTGGCATCGGATGACAGCTTCTCGTTGCTCAGCCCACTACATACTTTCATCTTTTCCTCTCCAGATAACCTTGAATTGAACTGCAATTAGTCATCAATGATAAATTTTTAACCAATCAGCTAAATTTTAGAACAATCCCTAAATAATATACCATATTCGTGAACAAGAACTACTTTGGCTCCAAATTGCAATGTCAAATAACCTTTAGCATACCTATTGATTAGAATAAATAGTTCAATTTCCAGAAAGTTTTCTTATATAAATCTTCATATCTGTCACGACCCAAAAATGGACGTGATGGCACTCGTCTTATCCCACCAAGACAAGTAAGCCTAAAACTCAACTATTACAATAAAAATGCGAAAAATTTACTATCAACTTACATTATACCCCAAAACCTGGTTGTCACGTGTACAAGCCTCTAAAGTATTACAATCGGATCAAAAGAAAATATAAGTCTCATATGATATTGTTTCTAGAGTAGAACAAAATCATAAACAAGAGTAAGGAGGGATGCTGAGATGACCAACAACTACCTCACAAAATCTCCAGGAAGCCTCGGAAAAGAAGAGAATATATCATAAAAGTCCGGGCTAGTAACCTACAAAAATTTGTAGAAGCAAGGGGTGAGTACCAAACCACACGGTACTCAGCAAGTAAACCTCTAAACACAAGCTAAGGGGATGAAATACGGGTACTCCTACCACCCCCAAACGAACCTCCACAACTACATCCTACAGTAAAATCAACCCAACCTAACAGCTCACAGTTTACATAGCACGTAGCTCAACAACAACACTTAGACAAATTACATATCCTCCACAAAAATACTTTAACAAATTACATACCCTCAACAACAACAATTCTACAAATTACATATCCTCGATAACAACACTTCAACATATTACATACCCTCAACAACAACAATTCAACAAATTACATATCCTCAATAACAAGCTCAGTATTCATCAATCACAAATTTCGCAGAAAGGCAATCACAAGATCAGCAAAACACAATATCAAGTTCACTAATGATAAGTATCTGTAATGCAATGGAATGCAATGTCAAGTATTATGATGCATGTCTGACCTAGTGATACACACCCGCTGTCTCTCAGTCCGGGACCCATGGGGGACATATCTGTCCATGCATCTGTCGCGGCGCACGACACGACCCTCGATAATAGTAACCATCGCGGCGCGCGATACGTCCCTCGAAATATAGTATCCATCGCGGCGCGCGATACGTCCCTCGAAATGGTACATCCTCTTGAGTACCCATTCTTTCTCAATGCACATAACACTTGTCACAACCAATGCCTCAGAATAATGCAGATGACAAGTTCACACAAATAATGAGGAGATGACCATTTTCATAACATCGCACAGTTCACAACCACACAAACATGAAGTTACATCAACAATGATTCAACAAGACTTCAACCCTTTCTCAACACAACACACATAAACAATTAATCACATTGCCTTTTGTTATCCCCATTCTTTTCATCATTAGAATTAATCAATGTGGGCAAGTCAACCTATCACCAATCTCGTTACTTCCAAACATATACCACAAGGACATACACGCATTTCATACACTTAACAAGAGTTTAGAAATCCACTTGCCTCAAATTGTCGAATAATCACTTCGGAACTTTAGCCTTCCTCCTTCGTTGTACTTTCAAATCAATACAATCTATTCAAATCAATAACCACAATCAGACTTCAAAACTTACAACACTCATATTACTCTCTGTTTAACTTTGACCCAAAAATTTATCCAAATTTATAATAAAGTTTCTCAATATTGATTCTAACCAATAAGTCAAATCTCATATTTCTTAAATTTCAAGTCAAGAGTTAAGTCATAATTTATCCAACCACTACAACCCTAATAGTTTTTATATAATATAATATAGTCAATATTTAATTACTTATATCAATATACCAAATTTGAATCTATATGATAACCTCAAAAATAATTCTTAAACCATAAATTAATAAAAGAACCAATAACCTTTTACGATGAACAACAGTACTATTCACGTCTACCATGAAATATACAGAATATAAAATAACTCCTTAAAACATACAGTTTTCCTATGACTCAATCATCATGACTTCTCATTCCTAAATTCAATTTTGCCATCATTATTTAATTGTTGACCATTAATAATTTTATAATAATTATAGAAAAATCACGTTAAATTATCTCTAATCTTCAACCCAATTCCCTTATGCTTTGTCCAGTATTAATGATATCAACAATTTTCCCTAATCTTTCAATATCTATACTTCATTATATTTAATAATAAGAACAATGATTCGTACCTTTTTACGCCTCATCAAAATTTTTCGTCGACTTTTCCTTCTTCTTGTTATATATTTTTTTATTATTGATTGTTAGTGTGTAATGTTGTTGCTGCGAACAGCAGAAACAACCTTTAACCTATATATATTTTTTATTGTTATTATTATTATTATTTTTATTTTGGGCTTGACCCATTTATCCCAAACTAAATTAATTACTTAAAATTATCTCATTAATTATAAAATTTTAACTAAAATATAGTAATTAAAATTTCTGTTTAAATTTATTTAAAGGGTATTTTGTCAAAGAAATGGCTAATTCTTAATATGAACTTACGGGTCATTACATTATCCACCACTAAAAATCATGTTCGTCCTCGAACATAAAGAAGAAGAATAAAAAAATAACTAAGTCATGACCTATTAGTCGGTATTCAACTTTACTAGAGAGCTTCTCTCTAAAACCATTTCATCAAGATCAACTACTAAGAACTGAACTTCCAAATCAAATTTGGAAGATTTATAAATCAATATGGATTATGAAACCATAGGCTTACCCATGAACTCAATCTAAACTGAAACTTAATGGACCATAATACAACCATCAGGGCAAATCTTTTCTCATATAATCATATGATAAAATATTTAAACCAACACTAGTTACAACAATAAATGAACAAGAACTAACCATCACACTTCATAATTCATAAACCATCACATATCTTATCACCATTCTCTTTTCACAATACAACTTTTTTCAAGATCTTAGGTTATAAAAATATTATCTTTATACATTGGGTACTTATCAAAGGAGAATCAAACTTATCTAATTCAAAGAATAACAAGATCAGGAACCCAACAAGCTGTACACTCTAGGTGTCAAAACCTTTAACAATACTATCGGATAACTGTAACAATCCACGGAAGCTCTTCTATATGTTCTCATAAGCAAGGTTGATGTAGAATCACTAGTATCCTTCAACTATCTCAAACAACTTCAAATCTTCCTTTACTTAAATGAACAAATCTAATCAAGGATGACATCCTACCTAGAGAAAAATCATGGGATCGGTATACCCGATCCACCACTAGGAACTCACTCATAGAAGTGAAAACACACACAAACATAGAAAGTTAATCATACTCTAAATCATGTTCAGAAAGAAGTAGTTGGTCGCATAAGAATATACCGAAGCAAGGTCGAATAACGCAAGAAACTCCTTCCATTAGTCCCATATAAATTCAATTTCATTCATATGACTCCATTCGTCAAATTTTTTTTCCAGCCACCCAAACTCAACCAGTCTGATCTCCATTACAATTTAACACATACTCAATTTATCAAACTCTACATATTATCATAGTACTGTAACAAAAAGAGACCATTCTTAATACTAACAAAAAAATCTAACCATACTGTTCATTTCTTCACTCTCAATCCGCTATGAATATCAAAAGTCTTCTTAGAAAACACATTGTCGTCTAAAAAAATTTCAAACTATGACTCCTCTTTTTATATAGTCATTTCATGACAGATGAGTGTCTTACGCAAATCTGAGTGTACTTCCCATCGAGCTCAAACTATTGAATCACGTCTAATATCAATTATACGAATTTTTTTTTTCAATCAAGTTCAATTATCATTAGAACCATCATATACTTTAGGTATAAATTTAGAGAAATTCTTGGTCACCCCATTAATTTTATATACTATGAGCACATAACCGCTATTTACTATTAAGTGTCTATGTAATGCATCATAATATCGACCTACTTCACATCTCATAGTCATATCTAATCTCATAGGCAAAAAAAAATAAAAATCCTTCAACTACTAATCAAGAGTTTATACGAAAGGTCTTGTTCCTTTACTTTTATTAAATTCTTTCAATGACACAGAATTTTAAATATTTTGAACCCTTCAATACACTTGACTCCTTTTCATTCTGTTGACTCTCTCACCAATCTTTTTCTTTGGCCAACAACACCTGATATTTTTACCTTATTCTCATAATAAAAACTTTAGGTGAAATCTTATCTTAGGTCTTTTAAAATTTTAAAATAACACTCTTTATGACTCAAAACATATACAAGTCCTTCCAAATGCTCAATATTCAATGTGATCAAACTCTTTTTTTTTTTACCTTACCAATCTACACCTTGGCAAAACATACTATCACAAACATAAACTCACCATGAAAAATTTGAATTTTTTTTTTATCTCAACCATGTAACACAATTCCATTATCTAACAACATTAGCTCATATCTTGATTTTTTTTTTTTATGAATTCAAGTATCTTAGATTATCATTGATCACCTCCCTATCTACTTTATCATATCTTTTGCTAAAAATTTAACCATACTCATTATCAAACTCAGAACCATAAAAGACTTATCATCACACTCAAGTCAAATACCTTTAGACTTCTTTCTTAAATTCTATCAATTAGTGTTTAACCAATATGATGAACTTGTCACACTATTATCATAAGTAGAGCAAAATAGGTGAAATCACGCATCTCTAAACTCCATGTTTTACCATATGAAGATACATCTCTAACTCTTGCAATCAAAGTAAATA
>NC_028648.1:6680458-6682922 GCF_001406875.1 Solanum pennellii
GTTCGCTCACATAGGAGAGTAAGTGTGGGTGCCAGTCGCGGCTCGGTTTTGGGTCGTGACAAAATCTCTACTGCTTCAACTTAAGTATCCGTCCGTTTCAAAAAGGATGACCTAGTTTCACTTGGAACGGAGTTTAAAAAAGAAAGAAGACTTTTTAATCTTTCAGGTCTAAATTAAAGTTATATCAAATGTACCAAAATGTCCTCTAATCTTGTGGTCTTGAACATGCCACGTGGAAAGTCAAAGTTAAAGTGTTGCCCAAAAAGGAAAGGGTTCATTCTTTTTTCAAACAAAATAAAAAGGAAATAGGGGCATTCTTTTTAAACGAAGGGAGTATCATGTGTTTGTAGTTTGTTTTGTCGGTGAATTTTGTGATACATCTTATTATTGTGTCTTCGAAATATATAAAAATACTTCTATTTATTTTGGTTTTAATATTGAAAGTATTTATTAAAAAGTTGATTTTTATATTCCATAACAATAAAAACAATCATGAAATCAAATTTATTTCTATATACGATAACTATTATCATAATGTTATATTCTAAATATTGAAAGTATTTGTTAAAATGTTGATTTCTAACTCAACAAAAATTAAAACAATCATGAAAGTAATTTTATTTCTAAATGCAATAAAAATTGACATAATTTTATGTTCTAAATTACATTAATAATTTTTTGATACTACACTCTAAATATCATGCCGTAAAGGAAAACTTTGAATCTTACGCTCACAAAATAAAAAAATATACTTTTTTTCAAGTTTTTTTTTAAAAAAATTTTTTGTCTTCCTCTATATTTCTCAAGCCCTCGTCTATTGAGATTTTCATTATTTTTTTTTAACTACTCTTTTTTCTTTAGTTATTTGAATATTAATTTTTTTTTCTTGTCAAATTTTTCCGGTTAAATAATTTATCGTATTTGATATTAAGAAATACTTTATGTAGAAATAAATTTTTTTTTAATCTTTTGATGAATACATTATCAAATCATTAGTTTCTTAATAGTCAAACATTGTTCATTCTTTTAGTCAAGTAAGTTTATATTCTTCAAATTAATTAAAAAAATTGATACGTCATTTTAAAGATTGTTTTAATAATCAAGATATGAATTTACTGGTCATATTATTAGGAACAAAGTATTAACTATTCAAACACATTTTTATTTTAAATTAGTTCAAATTTTTCTTTCAAAAACATGTCAAAACAAGCTTAATCAACATTTATTATTGTTAGTAAAAAGTTAATCAATAGAAATTCTTCATTTTAACACAATTAAAAAATATCTTTATGGACCAATTTTAAAAGTAAAGACATGTATGGATTCATTAATTATACAATTATTATTTCGCCCTTAAATAATATTAAAATTATTGAAGCCATTGTTTAATATATATTTTGGTTTAATGAAAATTTCACTACAAAATAAAAAGAAAAAAAATCTATAGAAAATGTGGGTCCATATTAAATGTCACATCATTAGGATACACATGATATTTAAGAAAAAATATTTGGTTGTGTTGTCATTATAAATCTGTTACCGCTTTTTTGATGTCATAACATAAAAAGAACATTCTATGATATTTATGAAATGACAAATTTACCCTTGGTCGTCCTTAACTTGACTCTTCTATATAATAGAAATACTAATTTTGGACACGTACTTTGCACGTGAGTCCCGAAAAACATTATATGATATTATTATCTATGTCAAAATCACATTATAATGTGTTTAACAAACTATTCAACCAAAAAAAAAATATTTTCAATTAGATAAACTATCAGCCTATTCAAATACTTCTTTATTGTATATATGTCAAACAATTAAATATTTCAACACGACTTGGTTGGGTAATTATAATTAGTACTAATTTATATTTTTACGTTATTAGGTCCAAACATGTGATACATTAGTTTGAACAAAAATGATTAAATGACTCTAATTTGATTACAGAAGGAAATTTTTGTTAGGATCGAATTCACGCACGCACACTTGATGAATAAAGAACACAAGAACTCTCAAGAGAAAGAGATGAGAGATCTAGAGAGAGAAAGAGAAAACCCAATATTTCGTGGTAACACCCCGTGAGTAAACTTTCACGGCGGTGAGGTATATTTATATTAATAAATCAGAGTATTTCTGGTTAAAGAGAATAAATAGAGAATAAGTAGTAAACAGTTATATATATTAATCAGGCTCCACAACCTAACAATTCTCCAACTTGGACACTGACTCAGTCATCCAAAAAAATACATTCTAAAAAAAATCTCTTCATCATCAACATCTTTACCGCACCGCAACATCTATAGCAACAACTACAGAAGACCAACCGAGGTTTTACATAACCCAGTCTCCCAACATACACACATTTCGTCAACATGTCTGCCGGGTTCTTTGCACCTCTATCTTCTCCAAGCACATATCACCATCCTCCACTGCCCTGCGAGTGAAATGGTATCGCCTT
>NC_028648.1:6684021-6687348 GCF_001406875.1 Solanum pennellii
ATCATCCATGGCTTGCTCCCACTTGATCGAATCCTCCACTTGTAGGGCCTCATCAAAAGACTCTAGTTCCCCCTCATCAGTCATCAATAGATAGTGTAATGAGGGTGAATACCTATCTGGTGACCTGATGGTTCTGGATGATCTCCTTAACACCAGCTCAGGTGTAACTTGCTCCACTTCAGATTCTTCAGTAGGAGTTGGTTGAGTATCTGCTTCGACATCTCTGGGGTTACTGTTCTCCAACTCAACCTCAACTCCCACTTGCTTTGTAATCTCTAGAACCTTATGCTCTCTGTCCTTACACAGGACAGACTCATCAAATGTCACGTCACAATGTCTCAGGATCTTTCTGTTCTTGTCATCCCTAAACCTGTACCAAACAAATCAGAACCATAGCCTATGAAGTAACACTTCACAGCCTTGGCATCAAGCGTGTCTCTTTTTTCTGGATCAACATGAACATAAGCAGTGCAACCAAAAGTCCTCAAGTGTGAGTACTTGAGTTCTTTTCCTGTCCACACCTCCTCTGGAATCTTGAACCCTAAAGGAACTGATGGTCCGCTGTTGATCAAGTATGCAGCCGTGCTCACAGCATCCGCCCAAAATGTTTTGGGTAGCCCACAGTGTATCCTCATACTCATTGCTAGCTCATTCAATGTTCTGTTCATCCTCTCAGCAATTCCATTCTGCCTTGCCTTACCAGGAACTGTTCTCATCAATCTGATTCCCTCAGCTGCACAGAATGGCTTGAACTCTGATTTGTCATACTCTCCTCCATTGTCAGACCTTAGGCATTTGACTTTCAAACCGGTCTGATTCTCAACTTCAGCTTTCCACTTCTTGAAAGTTGCATACACATATGACTTATTCTTCAAGAAGTAAACCCATACCATCCCGCTGAAATCATCAATGAAGGTAACATAGAATCTGGATCCTCCAAGTGATGATACTGGAGATGGTCCCCAAACATCTGTATGGGCCATTTCCAACTGCACTTTCTTTGGCTCTCTAGGAGTCTTTGTGAAGCTTACTCTTTTCTGTTTGCCCATAACACAGCTCTCGCAAAAACCCATATCAACAGACTTCAAACCCTCTAATTCTCCTTTTGCAACCAGCATCTTCATTTCTTTAACACTCATGTGTCCAAGTCTGTTGTCCCACAGACATGAACCGGAAGCACCTTCATCAACAGCGGCCATGTTAATACACCCTGCAGTGGTGTACAAGGTTCCAGATTTGGTACCACGAGCTACTACCATAGCACCTTTCACAATCTTCCATGAACCTTTCCCAAACTCTGCTGCATATCCCGTGCTATCCAACGGACCAACAGAGATCAGATTTTTCTTGAGCCAAGGAATATATCTGACATCTTCCAATATCCACTGGTTTCCCGAGGTGGTCTTTATGCAAACGTCCCCCTTTCCTTCAATCTCCAAGGCTTTATTGTCAGCAAGATACACCTTTCCAAAATTTCTAGATTTGAAATTTTGGAACAACTCCTTGCTTGGAGACGAATGGAAAGATGCACCAGAATTCAAAATTCATGATTCAACCGGGCTGTTTACACTAAGGATTAGAGCATCCCCAATGTCCTCTGCTGAATTTACAGAATCATTGTCATCTCCAAATTTCTGATTCTGTTTCTTCTTTGGCTTTGTATAGTTCGTTCGAAAGTGCCCTTTTTCTCCACAGTTCCAACAAGTCACGTTTGATCTGTTCAGGGATTTTCCTCGATTCTTTGATTTTGATCGACCATGTTGATTTTGGCCTTTCGTCTTACTTCTCCCCCTTCGGTCAACGCTGAGAGCACTGCCCGATGAATCTCCCACTTCTCGTTTGCGAATACTTTCGCTAAGAACAACATCACAGATTTCATCAAACTTCAGTTTCTCAGATCCGCAAGAACTGCTACTCGCAGCAACAAAAGTATCCCAAGACTCGGGCAGAGATGACATCAAAATCAACGCCTTAATTTCATCTTCGAAATTAATATCCACAGAATTGAGTTGACTCACAATCATATTGAACTCGTTTATATGATCAGAAACGGATCCATTCTCAGACATCTATAAATTGAACAATCTACGCATCAAATATACCTTGTTCATTGCTGATGGTTTTTCATACATGTTTGACAGTGCCTTCAACAGACCAGACGTAGTCTTCTCCTTCACGATGTTGAACGCCACGTTTCTTGACAAAGTCAATCGGATCAACCCTAGAGCCTGGCGATCCTTAAGGTTCCACTTCTCCTCCGTCATGGATTCCGACTTCACCCCGGTCAACGGTTCGTGAAGATCTTTCTGGTACAGATAATCTTCGATCTGCATCTTCCAGAAACTGAAATCGGATCCATCAAACTTCTCGATTCCAAGCTTTCAACTATCCATCTTCAGTGATCGTGTTGAATATCCTTAGCTCTGATACCAGTTGTTAGGATCGAATTCACGCACACACACTTGATGAATGAAGAACACAAAACTTTCAAGAGAAAGAGATGAGAGAGAAAGAGAAAACCCAATATTTCGTGGTAACACCCCGTGAGTAAACTTCCACGGCGGTGAGGTATATTTATATTAATAAATCAGAGTATTTCTGGCTACAGAGAATAAATAGAGTTATATATATTAATCAGGCTCCACAACCTAACAATTTTTACATACATAATACTTTGTAGTTACTCTCTATTATTTCATCCAATGGCTTTCGAACTTTTTAAAATATATATAGGCAATGAGTAAAAGGAAAACATAATAAAAAAAAAAAATTGCAATGAGTAGAACATGCAAAAGAGAAGACTAAAACCAATTATATTGTCGGAAAATAATTTAAAACACATATGTCATATCATTTAGCTACATATATATCAAACATTTATATTCTTTATATGAATTTTTTTATTCATGTTGCTATTTAACACCTTGAAATAAAAGGGAAAAATGTATTATCTGAAGTTCCAAATAATGTGACAATTTTGGCTTATCAAAAATTAATTTGACTAACTATACAAAATTAAATTGGAATAAATTAACTTAATATTATAATATTGAAATACACAAATTGAAAAAACTATGCATAAAATATTACACGTTGTAATTTTTTACAATATTGATTAAGATTTATATAATTTGAATAAAAAATATCACACTAATTGTATACATTGTAATTTTCTCCTTTGCCTTCCCCTCTCTCTATATCTCTCGATTTATACAAACACAAATTACACAAATATAATATATATTTTGTGTTTGTATAAAGCGAGACAGATTTGATATACAAATATAAATGTTTTTAACTTGATTAAATTGAATATATATATATATA
>NC_028648.1:6691922-6694007 GCF_001406875.1 Solanum pennellii
ACTCCCAAGAAGTCAAACCCACTTCTTGTTACAAATCTAGGAATTATTACAACTCAATAATAAACCTAGAACAAATCAATAAAGACTAATAACCCTAGACTTTAATTGATCAAACTTCAATATCCAATAGTTCTGAGTAGAACAGGTTTCGTGAACCTGGTCCTTATTTTGCTGTGATGAAGGTGAACCTGGTCCTTGCGTTTCTGCCTGCGCTTTTTCTCCAGAAAATACTGCTCTCAAGATGATATATTTTGTGAATATGCAATTCCTATAGTTCTGGCTTTGCTGGAAAAATTCTCTCAATTTTTGTGATTGCAAAGACGCTTTTTTCCTTTAACTCTTGATCCTTTTATAGATTTGATTTGCCTTCAACTTCTACAAGGAAAGGAATTACAAATCCTTTTCCTTCTTGAACTTGTCTATATTTACTTCTTTCCTTATTTGACTTGAATTGTAATTTCTTTATTTCTTTCCTTCTTTGGCTTGGATTGCTACTTTTTATTTCTTTCCTTCTTTGACTTGAATTGCTACTTTTTTATTTCTTTGCTTCTTTATTTATTTCCATAATTGTTTCCTTCTTTTCCTTCTTTACAATTCTGCACTTTTTCTTCTTTGCCTCAATACTTTTTCTTCTTCGCCGCAATCTCTCATAATTGTACACATACGACACCATGCCTTTACTTTATCAATCATCAAAACTACTTTATTTGTTCTCCTACTTCCCAACATTTTCCCCCTTTTTGATGATGATAACCAATGATTTGTTACACATCAAGACTCTTTTTTAGTGATCAAAACTTCAATTCTTTGTCATCCATCAAAACTACAAACTTCATGTTTTCTCATTCCCCAACAATTGTTTTACTATCTCAGTTAATAATTAATAAGTTATTATAGAATCAAAGTGAAGTTTTTGGATGTCTAATCATGACATTATTTATTTAAAATATTATTGTTTAATTAATTTAATGAAGAGACAAAATGATAATCTAACTTTGTAGATTAAAGGAGCAACATGATAATTCAACTTTTAAGATTGAAGTTTTTCAATTTTAATAATAGATGATATGATATAATAATAATGCTATGCCACTATTAGTAGTATTTATCATAGTATTAATGTTCAATAACTGCCTCATAGTGATTACTGTTAGGTTTTATTTGTCCTAAATTTCTTACCATAAATAGGTTTTACCTTTTAGGAAAAGGTTTTGAATTGACTAATTCTTTTCTTGTAGGAAAAGGTTTAGGACTCTATAAATAGAGGAATGTTCCTTCTAACTTAATCAGCATTCATAATGTAGTCTTAAAGACTTTGAGAGTTTTGGTTAGGGAGAGAATTTATGGGTCACAAGCTTGATACGTTATCGCTTGTGTCAACCTCCCATGTATTCCGAGTGAATTGGTTGAGGTTGTTTATCTCTGTATTTTGTACTCTCATATTTATAGTAGATTGCTCATCTCCTTTGTGGACGTAGGTCGATTGACCGAACCACGTTAAATCTTTGTGTCTTTTGGTATATTTCTCGTTGTCTTCTTACTCGTGATCTTTCGAGGTTTGCTTTGCTATCTTTCCTCGTTTACACCTGCTTATTTTCGATCCTAACAAGTGGTATCAGAGTCAGATTCAATGATGGATTCAGGTTTAGTGGTTCGATAATCCATGATTGAACCAGGTTAGAAGGAGGTGTTCATCTTGACGGGTGTATTTATAGCCGCAACCTTTTTTACAGTAATGAAGATTTTGCTGGAGAAATTGTTTCAGAGAGGTTCTCTGTGTTGAGACATAAATTTTGAAAGGAGATTATGGAGAGGAGAAGCAAGTTGTTGAAGATTAAGTAAAGAAGGTGGACAAATTTATTTTGTCAGAAATTCAGGCCAAGGGGAAGATTTGTTAGGTTTTATTTGTCCTAAATTTCTTACCATAAATAGACTTTCCTTTTAGGAAAAGGTTTTGAATTGACTAATCATTTTCTTGTAGGAAAAGATTTAGGACTCTATAAATAGAGGAATGCTCCTTCTAACTTAATCAGCATTCACAATGTAGTCTTAAAGGCTTTGAGAGTTTTGGTTAGGGGGAGAATT
>NC_028648.1:6696048-6704259 GCF_001406875.1 Solanum pennellii
TATATATATATATATTATGTATGATGTTTTCATTGTTTGAGCCTGATAAGGAGGTTGAGCTTATTTTACTTTGAATAAAAATATTGAATGACAACAACTTAAATCACCAAATAAAGACAAGCTATCAGTTTTTTTGGTATATATTTTGATGTGGATTTTAAAGTATTAAAAATTGATTGTTGAAGTTATTATACAAAACTTTGTGTTATTTTTATTTGACATAATTTGAATATGTGAAGCTTATATCACATATTTGTTTAATGTAATTTGATTTGCTTTTAATGTGTTATTTAACAAAATTATTCATTATTTTGAAGGCTTGATGAAAATTTAATTTCACATTTATTATTAAAATAATAGTAATTATTTTGTAAGACTACATAAATAATATGACATATTAAATATTAATCACATGCCATGAATATTTTAAATCCACACAAAACTAATTTTTAAAATATTAAAATCATATTTTGAAGGTTTAAGATGTCACAAAATTATATTTGAAAACCTCCAGAAATTTAAAAGTCTATTTGCGGAGAGTATCGTGGAGGTTACTAAAACCACTGTAATTATGCTCGTGGCAAGGGTAATTGTAGTGATTTTAAAAACCGCCACATTTTAATTATTGAAATCCTTAAATCGCCATAAATTAACAAAATAACCCCCATAAATTAAGCATTTTTTGTAATGGTTGTCGATTACTATTAATAACACAAATGGTTGGTTGACACAATAAAGTTACTAGGTATATATATATAATACTATCATCCTAAAAATACACTTTGAGTCAATCATCAAATAATGTGCTAAGTCTTTTCTCCACCATACCAATTGACTTGAAACATAAATATCACTCGAAATTGAAAAAATCCTCCATGGAAATCCCTGCCCCTTCATATCGCTTCATAGTCAATTCTTATCAATCACAATTCCTTTCCCATAAAAATCTGAAATCCAATTTATTTATTTATTCGAAAAGCTAAGAAAAAAGGAAAATTTTAGAATACTTAAGGGATGATAAATACTTATAGATTGTAAATTAAGCTATAATAATTATATATCGATTATTCATCAGGTATGCAGTGATTATATACTATATATAAAATTTGTGATTTTGGGAAGTGTATAAAGTTTGAGACTTTTCTTTGATGGATATGAATAGGATACAATATATAGGGTAGAAATTCTAAATGTTAACACACATGAAGTATCTTTTGTATCAAATAACATAGGTAAACTTAAGAAAATAAAATATGTACGGCTAAAAATAAAGATTCAACTTAGTCCAAAAATTTTGATAAAAATAACTTATTAACCGAACAATGTTAGTTCATTTTTCCAACAAAATAGGATAACATTCATAAATGATTGAAAGAAAAAGTACAATAAGATGAAATGGAAACATGCAACAAATTAAGACACAGTATGAAAAGAGAACACAAAGAAACAATGATGGAACATTATAATTATTAAATTCTCAATCGAGGTCCTTGGAATGTCTATCATCTTCAACATTGACGCTATTTCCTTCTTTTTGTGCAGACTCTACACCGCTCACATCCCCTAATGTAGCTATAGTCTGAATAAACCACGGATCATTGAATGATTCTTCCATTGGACTTGCTGATAAGGTAATGTTTTCTTTGTTGGATGGAGGATTTGGAGCCTGGTTAAGTTCTTTCTTTCTTTCATCAAGTTTATCCATTTTTGCAGCAAACACCTTTAACAAACCTTTCATTTCTCTAGCATCAAGTTCATCAATACTTTTTCCCTCCACTAGTTGGTTGAAGGGAATTTCCATTTCCTTCGCCTCATTCATTTTCTCTAATTTGCTAATTTGTTCTTCTTTCTTATCAACTTTCTTTTGAAGATAGTCTTCATGTGTGACCAACTTTGACAGCCTTTTGAATTCAATAAAACTTAAATACCTCGTCAAGACATCCTGAGCTAGACTTGGGGATTTCCAAGTAATGGGTTGGATTTTTCCGGGCCTAAAAATAATTATGGCAACTTCTATGTCACACACAATAGATAGCTCTTCTGCTTTCTTGAACAAACTTGTTACTCTTTTATCTAAGATGGAATTTCTCACATTTTCATTGTAGTTCGCAGTATCTCTCAACCTTTTTGTAGCCATATTTGATGCTCAAACAAAAAAAAGTACTTTCTTTTGGAGTAGAATATATAAAACTTGAAGAGATGTGTGACTTTTATAGGTGACAAACATGAATTGTCAATATAGTCAAATCAAGAACTTTCATAGTTTAGGTTCCAAAATTTAAATAATTTGATTACTGTAATATGATTTTAAGGAAATTATTATTTTTTTTCCTAAAAAGGATGAAAATTTGTTAATTTTCAAATTGAAATTTACAGGTCATATTCCATGATTTTTTTGGGAGGTAGAAAACACAATAATTAACATTTTACATGGGCATAATTGGTAGAAAATGTTTTTTTAGAAAATATGCTTTATTACAAAAGACGTTAGCATATCCTTAGAAAAAAATTGCATCATATTTCAATATTTCGATAGATAAAAAAGTTTATGATAAGTTTACATCAAGCATGGCGTAGAAAAATATATGAGTACTTCTTATTAATTATAAAATTTTTCGTTAAACATTGCCAATAATATACCGATTGAAGTAAGTTTTTATATATGAGATGAGAATTACTAGAGAAGAATGATTCCTTTTTCACAAATAAGAACTGTGATGACTCTATATCTAAGGCATGATGGCACTTGCACTATCCCATTGGTAGGTAAGTCAACCCTCCACCGAAATTAATATCAAACAGTCATATAGAAATAATAACATTAGCAAAATCAAGTCTAAAAACTCAAAGATTTCATAGATATAATAGAAGTGTGAAGGTAAGAAATAGACCCAAATTAAAGAAGATAGATTTTCTCCAAATGCACCCTAACTTTTTATATGCATAGCCTCAGATAAATGGAATCCATGGGGTTTGATAGGCCTAGGCAATGCATAAAAAATAAAACAAGAGAAGTATAAGAACAATAACACGTGTACTTAGTTAGCTGGTGTAATGAGTTGTTTTATTTTCTTCATATTTAGTAATGTTTATTCATTATGATTTTCTATGGTCACATGTGGATTAGGTGGTAGGGACAAAGAATAAAGAGGAGAAGGAGGAGGAGGAAAAGAAGGAGTAGCAGAAAAAGAAGGAGGAGGAGGAGAAGTAGAAATATTAGAAGGAGAAAGAGAAGAAAAAGTGTAAGGAAAAGAAGCAGAAGGAGGAGAAGGAGCCAAAGAAGAAGGTGAACATGAATAAGAAGAATGAGGAGAAGAAAGAGAAGGGTAAAGGGGAGGAGTACAAGTAGAGCTAGTGGTCTAATGGTGGTGTTAAAATAAGTTGTCACGCCCTGAGCCTACACCCTGGGCGGGACTGGCACTCGAGAACCATTGTTGGCCCCAAGCGAACCCTTGAATTGGCTTACTTACTTAGAGAAAGACTTAAAGCATTACAAACAAAATTGAAATGCTAAATAACTCCATTGTCTGGAATTGAAACAAAAATGTTTTAAAAATAAACGTTTAACTTAGCCAAAATGGCAACTCAAATTTGAACATAAGTCAATAACAAAATGATGATGAATGAACTAACATCTGAATAAATATTTATGAAGCCTCTAAAACTGAGATGGATGTAGGGACAGACCCCACAACATCCTAATGAACTAAACTAATACTGAAAGCAATAAAAATGGCTCACCAACAGACTGTGAACTGCTCATTGGATCAACGGTCCACTGGATGGCGATCCTAGTTACCTGTGTCTGCATCATAATACGATGTAGGCTAACTGGCATCAGTACATTGAATGTATGAGTATGTGAGTTTGAACTAATACAACATAAACTAGAAAGATATTATGAAAGAAACACTTACCTTGACTCATCTAAACTAATGAATACTTACTGAATTCATTTCATTATAAAGCAGGTTTAAACAAGTACAACATAAAGAAAAGATGTTTAAAAACATTATATAAACTCTTTGTGTATGCAAAGATATAAGAAACTCTAAGATGTATGTAAAATACAATGAAATGATGTATATAAAAATAAAATAACTGCTAAGGGAGTTTCTTTAACAAACAACCATCAAATAAGAGCTATAGTGATGATATAGTGATCTACCTCACGCTGCCAGCGTATGCTATACTCGATCAAAGGTACAAGACTTGAACTGCCTAATGGATCCACTAGTTTACTATGAAAAGGGTTCGTCTAAAAAGTATGACTCTTTTCTACCCATGATATCTACATAGTTTATGGGGGATGTGAGTTGTCCGAACTCTCTCCTTTATTGATGCTCAATACTACTCCCAAAATATATTAGCTCTTATGTTTTAAAAACATCGGTGGTTTGAGATTTCTAACACTCCAAAAGTTCCATGAACTAAATAGAGCCTCACATGATTAACCAAGACATGAAACACTGTTTCTAGGCCTAAAATAATGTATTGAAACTTATTAGGAAGTGTTAGAGTCAAAACGTTAAGAAACGACCATGACGTCCGGAAACTAGAAAAATTGAGGCTAGTGTGCCTTGACATGTTTAGTGAGGTTTCAAGAGTCAGAATTTAATGGAATTTGATAAAAGGGTATTAAACATGTATTAGAGTGAGTTTAGGATCAAAAATTCCGAGTAAGACTCCCCAAGAACCACCCTAAGAGTCCTTGGAGAGATTCCTACATTTAGACCCAAAACTGTCAAATTGACAGTAGCCAAACGACGAGCCAATCAACGAGCCGTTGATGGGTCAATAGCCCGTCGATGGTGGTATTTGAACAAGACATTTATTTCAAAAAACGGGATAAAACCACACTCTCTGACCAAAACCACGAACCAGCAGGACGGTCCGTGGTCCGTTTATGAGGCGTTGACGGGGTTCCGTTGTTGGAACCTTATTGCACTGCCAAGTTTATATTTAAGTTGGGGTAATTATTTAGTTCTTTAGGTAATTAATTAGGGGATTAGGGATTGTTAATTAAGTTATTTAAGGACAACAAAAAGAGTTCCAACTCATTAACTAACCTAACACCCCATTATTTCCCCAAACCCACTTAGCTTTAACTTCTCTCTACTTTCTCTCTCCCCAAACTTCAACCTCCATTGAAGAACACTAAAACTACAAGATTAGGAATAATTCACCAAGGATTTCATCTTACATTTGTGGCAAGATCATCACTAATGTATGGTTTCTTTCACTCTTGGGATCCTTTTCCCCAAGAGGCTCCTTCAACTATGGTTTCTAAACCTTCCAAGACTAGGTTTTCAATCTAGACATGGGCTCTTCTTTAAAAACGAAATTTTCATTCAATTATGATGATTTATGGTCTTTTATCATTGTTTAACTAAGTATTGATGGTCAATTGTTGGTAAACACTAGAGATTTCCCCTTAAACCCTTGTTCTTCCCTAAACCCATTATGTCTTTAATTTCTATGGTAATTATGGAAGATGATGATTATATGATTATGTAGAATGCTAATTGCTATGTATTCCTTGTTGAATTTACCTTTTTTATGTGTTGGTTGTGTATTCTTTGGTAATTGAAGTATGAAGGAAATGAAAGGGCAAGAAGGTATGAAGATTGATTCTTCTTGAATCCAATTATGAACCTTAACTCTAAAGGGCGTGAATGTGTATATCAAGGAAGAAGGGTGGGATAGCGCCCGATTGATTGAGCGTCTTACAAAAATGAGTTTTTTAGATAGTAATACTCTTCTGTCTAATGTGTGGTTGTGATATTGATGACAATTATGCCTCATCCTTAAACTATACAGTTGAATTATCCATGAAGTATGTGTTCATGTTATGATATGATTATTATATAATTGAAAGTAGTTTCTCATGATTATAATAAAGTGTTAAGCGAAAGGTTTACTCACTTGATTAGTGGTTTCCAATGTGAAAGGATTGTTCTTACTTGTGATGACCTATGAGCCATTCTGTTAAAGGGTTTATATAGGAGTCTAGAAGAGACTAATGTGAACTTGTATAATGAAATAAGATGGTTACTAAAGGGAATAAAGGCTTAGCACCGAAAGGGCATGTAATGAGATAGAGGTCTCACGTTGTCCGTCCTCCCATATGGTTTTCTTCACGTCTAGAAAGTTTGGTTCCCAATATATGTGTTGTCTCATGAGATGAAAACCTCCACGTCTAGCAAGTCAAGGTTTCTAGTAGCTATCTCATTGACCCTTAACTATGTGCCCACATAGGACTATAGCTTAGTGGATCCACTTAGATAGCTATGTATGATTGGTTACACCTTAGGCAAGTGTTAACCCTCTCTTTTTGGTGTGGGAGGAGAACACCGGATTTCATGTAGCTCACATGGTCTAATGTCGATTATGGTACTTATTTTCCCTAAAGTAAAAGTAAATGAACAAGTTAAGTATGTGAACTATTATTAGGTTTTTCTTAAAGGTTACCACATAGTGTGAGGGAGGGTACGGGACTTCTCTTATACATTGCACATGTGGGATCCGACGGGATGATCTTAGTAGTGTTCTTGTATGATTAATCTGATTATATGCTATGTGTGTCAAGCCATATATGATATTATGAACTAAGCATGTTATGATGAAATACTTAGTTATGATGTATGCATGAATTAGGTGAGTCAATGTGATACTTAACTTTGGATAGGGTTATAGGGTTCTATTCTTGGCAATGCACAAAGAATTGCTTGAGTTGCTTATATGTTGGGTTGACTTGTGATGTTCCATATATGTGCATGTTGTGTTATTTGACACTAAGCATGATTTTGACTAAATTGTGTCTTTTATCATGCATTTATGATTTTATGCATAGGAACCATACTTAGTACATGTGGTTTGTACTAACCCATATTTCTTCCTTTTTCCAAATATTGTAGGTTCCGGTCATTGAAGAGCCTCTAGAGCAATTTGCAAGAATACTTGGACCTTTCCCTCAAGTTATTGGTAGGTCCTCAAGTTCGAGGATGTTGCCATTATTTTACTCTAGCTATGATGTTAATTGTGTCAAAATACTATCATTCTTTCCTTTATCATCTGAGACTATCGTTGTAAGCCTATAATGGCAAGTTGTACTTGTGTATGGGATTATGCTCAACTTTGTAATACTCTTTAGATGGTTTAATGTGAGACAATACTATTAGACTATTTCCTATGTATTGGTTATCTTGCCTAAACGAGGAGCCTATGTAAGTTTCAATAAGCGAAGAGTCTATGTAAACTCCATATATGATATGTGAGAGGTCTATGTATACCTCACTATGTAAAAGTTTTAGATTTTTCTGCATTTTTTACCTATGATATGTTATGACGAGTTCTAAGGGTTTGTCCAAGTCCTCTTCGAGGACGAAGACTCCGGTTACGACAAGGGGGTGTTTTCCGATCGTGACAAGATTAGTAGGGGTATGCACTATCTTTGGATTAAATCGAAAAATCAAATCAAATTCTAATATGGATTGGTTTTTTGGATTCTTGGTTTGGATTTGGATTTTTAATTTACATTGTTTGATTTTTTGGTTTGGTTTTGAATATAGAAAAATGAATCACTTGTGTGAGTTTTTAGAAGTCTCATTTATAATTTATTTTGTGACGTCTTATTTTGACCTGACAATATAAAACTCTTTGTGGTGATTTTATTAAGGATGTTAGAAAATCATCACAATTTAATATTCTTTATGGCGATTTTCGACCCCAACAAAATTATTAAATATTTAAAAAGGAAGACTTTACTTTGTAGATGAAATTTCACTTCAACATTTTATCTTATATAGTACTCCCTCCTCATTTTATGTGAGGTAGTTTGACTCAGCACGTAGTTTAAACAAAAGGAAGACTTTTAAATTTTGTGGTCCAAAATGAATGATATAAATTTTATATGGCTGTAAATCATTTCATTAAGAGTAAAATAGACATTTCATAGTTAAATTGTTGTTTAATATAGAAATGTGTCGTTCTTTTTTGAACAAACTAAAAAGAAAAATAAGTTGCATAAATTGAGACAGGAAGAGTAATACTTTAATTTGTATTATTTAGTGATTTTGGCTATCTCATAATACAAAAGCTCAAAATTTTTTAACAATTAAATCTAAGAAAATTATCATATATATATATATATATATATATGTATATATATATATATATATATACACACACATATATATATATATGTATATA
>NC_028648.1:6704680-6713703 GCF_001406875.1 Solanum pennellii
TATATATATATGTATATATATATATATAAACATGCGAAATCAATAGTTATATGCATTTATATTTATTTTGTATGTATTTTAAATTTATTTAAGCTTTGACAGTACTAGTTTAATTTTTTAGGTGAATCATTTTAATTATTAGTTATTGCAAATTAATAAAAATTTAAAATAAAAACTTGTTTTATGCACTAACAAAAAATCATTTATCTTTTATTTGGACCAACTCAACCAAATTTTAATGCCTTTCCTTTCAAAATATTTGAAAAGCCAAAAGAATATAATTAATTCCCCCTAAAACCTTTCAAATCCAATGAAATATGTAATATAAATCCAATGAAATATGTAATAACCACCCCTCCTTCCCAAATCCCACCCCCCTCCTTTTTCCCTTTGCCTCTCACTCTTCTTTACTTTATTTTTCATTTTTTTTTTATGTGCGTGAATTGATAATTATTTGAAATATAAAGGTAATTTTCTGTTAGTTGAGTTTGATGATTCATATTAGAAAACTTACATAAATATGCAAAAATAAAAAAATATTTACCATTTATAGCAATAATATCTTTTTTTTCACTTATCACTTTTAATTCATTTATAATACAAGTTTAATACATATTACAAAGAAGAATTTATTATTCATATATAATACAAATTTTAATAATGGATAATACATTTATCACAAATTTTAATACACTTATAATACAATGTGCCAAATTTTTACCAAACAAACATAATATATTTCAAAAAACAATTATAATTCATATATGTTGCATACATAATTCACTTTTAATTCATATTGCAGATTTGACATAGTATTGTTATAAATGGTAATAAATAAAAAGTATTGCTAAAATCAGTAATTATTTATTAAAATGTACTAATTTATGTAATTTTTCCTTAAAAATTTATATTATTATATAGTTTATAGGTATTTTGTATTTTGCAAGTTCTTAAACTTTATATATAATATTTTTACATATTGCATGATTTGTTCAAATTCTCACCACGTCGTAAAGTCATTAGGGGCGAACCCAGTAAGCCAGATGCGGGTGCTCGAGCACCCATTGATTTCCGAAATTTTTTGTATATATATATATATAGAAAATATGATACATATGTTATTATATTTTAAATGAGCACCCATAGAACAAAAGTAGCTGTGGGTGAGTTGGTTTAAACCTTTGCAATAAGAGGCGCGTGAAGCCGCTGGCAAGGTTTCGGATCCCGCCAGTAGCATTTCTTTTTTTATAATTTTTCCAGCGAATTTTACACCTGAAAGTGAGCACCCACAACCTTTAAATCCTGGATCCGCCACTGAGAGTCATATGTACCTAATCTTTGATTGATTATGGTAAGCCTCAATTTTATTTTTGTTTAGTTAAGGATCGTGTACTCATCTTTTTCTTTATTGGATTTGACTATAACAAATTAAAGTACGATTTTGCATATTAGATTGTGATCTACATCAGTACAACTTATTCAATACGATAAATTAATGAAGTTATAATTATTTTTTTGCTAGATGAAATAAAAAATAAGGTCAAGGAAGAAAGGCTAATTTAAAAATTATCAAAAGTGTGAAATATTTGAACCAACATGTTAAATAGAATGAGCATCTTTATATGATTTTGAAAAATAAGAATTTAGTTTGTGCTCATCCAGGAATAATCATGAAGTCGTTGTTATTCACATTATTAGGGTGTATGAGAGAGCATCAAGTACATAATCTTATGATTTGTTGTCAGATCAAAGCTCTATATTTTATTTTATTTTTTGAAATGAATTAATTTTTTATCATCAAGATGTATGAATATATATATGTATCAATATATGTTTATGTAATTATGTACGATATTTTCATTGTTTTAACCTGATGAGGAGATTGAGCTTATTTTACTTTGAACAAAAAGATTGGATGACAACCACTCAAATCACCAAACAAATGCAAGCTATCGAATTTTTTTTTCTTGTATTTATTTTGATGTGGATTTAAATGGATTTAAAATTGAATGTGAAGTTATTATACAAAAATTGGTGTTATTTTTATTTGACATAATTTGAATTTGTGAAGCTTATTATTACGAATTTGCTTAATGTAATTTGATATTCTTAAATGTGATATTTGGTAAAAAATTTCATTATTTTGAAGGCTCGATGAAAATCATATTTCACATTTATTATTATTATTATTATTATTATTATAATAATAATAAGAATAATAATAATAATAATTTTGTAATACTCCATAAATCAAATTATATATTAAATACATATCATGAATATTTTAAATCCACACAAATTTAATTTTTAAAATATTAAAATCATATTTTGAAGGTTTAAGATGTCATAAACTATAATAAAAAACCTCCATAAATTTAAAAGTCAATTTCTGGGAAGCGTCGTGGAGGCTTACTAAAACCATTGCAAATATGCTTGTGACAAGAATAATTGGTATCGGTTTTAGAAACCGCTACATTTTAATTAACCCCCATAAATTGAGCATTTTTTGTAGTGGTTGGCAATTACTATTATTAACACAAATGGTTGGTTGGCACAACAAGAATACTAGGTATAACCATAAAATACCGTTAGCCTAAAAATACCCTTTTGAGTCGATCCTCAAATAATGCCCCAAGTCTTTTCTCCACTTTATCAATTGACTTTAAACATAAAATATCACTCAAAATTGAAGAAATCCTCCATGGGAATCCCTGCCCCTTCATATCGCGTCACTGTCAATCCTTATCTTTTTCCAATCACCATTCCTTCACCATAAAAAAAAATTTGAAATCCAATTAATTCATTTATTCCAAAGGCTAAGAAAAACAGGGAAAATCTAGAATAATTATGAGATGATAAATACTTATACATTGCAAATTAAGATATACAAATTATATATCGATTATTCATCAGGTATGCAATGATTATATATTATATACAAAATTTGTGATTTTGGGAAGTTTATAAAATTTGAGGTTTTTTTTAATGGATTTGAATAGGATACAATCTATAGGGTAGAGATTCCTAAATGTTACCACACATGAAGTATCTTTTGTATCAAATAAGATAGGTTGCTAAATTTAAGAGAAATAAAATATGTACAGCTACAATAAAGATTCAACTTAGTCCAAAATTTTGATAAAAATAACTTATTAATTCGAACAATGTTAGTTCATTTTTCCAACAAAATAAAATAACATTCATTAATGATTGAAATAAAAAAGTACAATAACATGAAATGAAAAGAAAAATGCAACAAATTACGACACACACTATGAAAAAGAACACGAAGAAACAATGATAGAACATTATAATTATTACATTCTCAATCGAGGTCCTTGGAATGTCCATCATCTTCAACATTGACGCCATTGCCTTCTTTTGGTGTAAACTCCATACCACTTCCATCCCCTAATGTAGCTATAGTCTGAATAAACCACGGGTCATTGAATGACTCTTCCATTGGACTTGCTGATAAGGTAATGTTTTCTTTGTTGGATGGAGGATTTGGAGTCTGGTTAAGTTCTTTCTTTTTTTCATCAAGTTTAGCCATTTTTGCAGCAAACACCTTTAACAAACCTTTCATTTCTCTAGCATCAAGTTCATTAATACTTTTTCCCTCCACTAGTTGGTTGAAGAGGATTTCCATTTCCTTCGCCTCATTCATTTTCTCTAATTTTCTAATTTGTTCTTCTTTCTTATCAATTTTCTTTTGAAGATAGTCTTCATGTGTGACCAACTTATTAAGTCTTTTGAACTCAATGAAACTTAAATACCTTGTCAAGACATCCTGAGCCAGACTTGCGGATTTCCAAGTAACGGGTTGGATTTTTCCTGGCCTAAAAATAATTATGGCAACTTCCACATCACACAAAATAGAAAGCTCTTCTGCTTTCTTGAACAAACTTGTCTCTCTTCTATCTAAGATGGAATTTCTCACATTTTCACTGTAGTTCCTAGTATTTCTAAGCCTTTTTGTAGCCATATTTGATACTCAAACAAAAAAACTATTTTCTTTTGGAATAGAATATATAAAACTTGAAGAGATATGTGACTTTTATAGTTGTCAAACAAAAATTGTCAATGTAGTCAAATTAAGAACTTTCATAATTTAGGTTCCAAATTTTAAATAATTTGATTAGTATAATCTGATTTTTAGGAAACTATTATTTTTTTTCCTTAAAAAGATGAAAATTGTTAATATTCAAAATTGAAATTTGACAGGTCATATTCCATGATTATTTTGGAGGTAGAAAACACAATAATTTACTTTTTACATGGGCATATTTGGTAGAAAATGTTTATAGAAAATATATTTTACAGAAGACGTTAGCATATCCTTAGAAAAAAATTGCATCATATTTCAATATTTCGATAGATAAAAAAGTTTATGAGAAGTTTACTTCAAGCATGGCGTAGGAAAATATATGAGTACTTCTAATTAATTATATTATTTTTTCGTTAAAGATTGACAATAATATACCGATTGGAGTAAATTTTTAGATATGTAATCAAAATTACTAAAGAAGAATGATTCAACAAATAAGAAGTGTGATGACTCAAAATCTAAGGCATGATAACACTTCCACCAATTAGTAGGTAAGCCAACCCTACACCGAAATTAATATCAAACAATCATACAAAAATAATAACATTAGAAAAATCAAGTCTAATAGCTCAAAGCTTTCATAAATATAATAGAAGTGTGAAGGTAAAAAATACACTAAAAATTTAGTGTTACTAGTAGTTCAAGAGCATCAAACTAAATACATATACATAAAGATAAAAGACTATCTGAAGTCGTAAATAAATAGATAAACAAGATATAAAAAGATAGATTTTCTTCAAATAATAGGTATCTCACCATAACTTTTTATACACATAATCTCAGATAAATGATTTCTAGGGGGTTTGACATGCCTAGGCAATGCATAAAAAATGAAACAAGAGTAGTATAAATACAATAACATGTGTACTTAGTCGGCTGGTGTGATGAGTTGTTTTATTATCTTCATATTTTGTAATGTTTATTCAGTATGATTTTCTATGGTTGCAGATGATGTAGGTGGTAGGGACAAACAAGATATAAGAAGAAGATGAAGGAGGAAAAGGAGTAGAAGAAAAGAAGGAGGAGAAGTAGCAAAGTAGAAGGATAAAGAGAAGCAAAAGTATAAGGAAAAGAAGCTGGAGGAGGAGAAGGATAAGAAGGGGGAGGAGAATGAGAAGGAGAAAGAAAAGGGAAAAGGGAAAGAGAAGGAGAAAGAGAAGAAGTAGAAGTTGTATTCTAATGGTGGTGTTGGATTAAGTGAGATATTGCAAAGTTTGTGTATAAGTACTTGTGTCAGGGCACTTGAGTTTAGGTCATTTGACTCAAAGGCTATCCATTCCAGAGTGAAGGTGGGAGTGGATAGATATGGATTTCATGGTAGGATTTTCATAAAAATTTTCTACATTTGATGTTATTTGGGACATCATTGATAGGTTGATCAGGTCTTCTCACTTTCTACCAGTTTAGATTTTATACTCTTCTAAGAGGTTTGCATTTATGAGATTGTATAAATCTACAAGGGGTGTCAATGTCTATATTTCAGATCATGGCAATTAATTCGCATCATATATGTTTCGAGGTTGACTCAGAGAGAATCGGTATCTATGTTGATTTTAGCACAACATTTGATCTGCAGACTACAGGCAGTCAGTCCAAAAAAAGGACTATTTAGGTTAAGGAAAAATATGGTTTGGGCTTGTGTAATTTATTTTTCGAGGTATGTGGGACTAGTTTTTGCTTTGGTAGATTTTGCACATAATAATACCTAATGTTTGAGTATTAAAATGGCTCTATTTGAGGCATTATACAATAGGAGTTCAGTCTTTGATGTGCTAGTTTAATGCTTTTGAATTAGGCCCTTGGATCACTAACTTATGGATAAAGTTTGGGTGATTCAGGAGAGGCTCGTACTGCTTAGAGTAGGCATAAGAGTTATGTCGATTAGAGAGTGAGCGCCTTAGAGTTCAGGTAAGAGATCAGTGTTTATGTTGGTGTCAATCATGAAAGGAATGATGAGATTTGATTGAAAGGGCGAACTCGACCCTAGGTTCATCAAACCTTTTTATATTTTTGTAGTTTGTTATGAAGGTGGCTTATTAAGAGTTAGACTTACCTCCAGCCTTTTGGGTTATTGACCTTATCTTTTATGTATTTGTGTTGGACAATATGTTTAAATAAGTCTCACGTGCTTAAGTGGAATTTTATTCGGTATGATGAGTCCTTGATTTTCGAGGAGGGCCTGTGGTTATTCAAGACAAGCAGTCTAAGAGGTTAAGGTCTAAGGACATTCTGTAATTTGAGGTTTAGTGGAGGCATCATCCCACGAGAGGCTACTTGATAAGCCAATCTTGATATACAGATCAAATATCCTTGTCTTTTTAACCTTGGGGTACTTTTTTTTCTCTAACTTTAAAGATTTAAGTTATTTTAATAGTGGATGTTGTAATGACCCTCACGCTTCATTGCTTGTTTTTTATTTTGTTTACTATTTTTCCCCTTGTAGCTTCTATAAGTTATTTATGTCTTATAGAGGTGGATGACTCTCTTCTTGAGGTTTAAGGGAGAGTTTTTTGTATGTTTTTTCTCATTTGGAGATTTTTGCATTGAAAGGGTTGGGTTCGATGAACATTCTTAATGAATCAGATGAGATTTTTATTAGCATCATTAGCTCCCAGTTTTAGTTTAATCTAGTAGGACCTCTTGTTTGTGTCTTGTGATTGTTGGTTTGGTTTTGGGAATCTTGGTTGTTTGCTTATTTTAAGTGGTTTTAGTTGTTGTGTTGGCTTTGATCACTTCCTCTTGACAGCCTACATTGTTTGTGTTGTTGATTATGTTGAGGCCAAAGTTTGATTTCTGAAGGGATAGCACATTCGTTTGTGTCCGCGTAACTCTAAATGAATCTTAAACGACAAGTCGAGGACTTATAAAAATGTGAAAACTCCTTGTGCAGATGCTCCTGCGGAGCTTGGCTTTCTTTGGTAACTCTGCTCCTACAGAGAGCCGCCACACCAGCAAAGGCTACTGATCTAATACTGCTCCCACTTAGTTGAGCTTGATGATTACTCCTAAAATATTTACTCACCGTTGAAGGTTCATGATCGATCCGACGGAGCTAGAGTAAATTTGTCCCCTCCGTTCTTGCAATATCACCACCACCAACAAAATTCCGCAAGAACGATGATTGTGAGTGGTTTATGTATCTTGTCCCTTTGATTTCTAAATGAATAAATGATTTAAACACACCATTGTTGAGCGTAGCTTGTATCAATTTTTTCAATTCTATAGTTGATTTCAAGGTAATTTCTTTTCTTTTTCATTTTTTGTTATATTTAAGATTTTATTCCTAATTTATTCATTAAAAGGATTCAGTCATAGGCCAATCGGATATCATTTGTCCAAACAAATCAAAAACAAAACTTGACCCTTCCTAATCTTTAAAGCCCAAAAATTAGATTGTTAAAAAAATCTGACTTTGACTTCAAAATCTTTATTTTTCTGTTCTTTAAAATTAAACTATTAGGCCATTTCATGTCCGAATTCACCCTATATCTTCACCCGATTTTGGGGGCATTTGATCCTCACTTCGAGGGGAACGTAATGACAAAGTTAGCTTTTTGTTTTGTTGTCAAGCTTTGAGGGTCGATTTTCGGCCCATTTTTTACTCTGAATTTTGCATCATCAATATAGGTATTGATAGTCCCATATTGACATGTAGATTCTATTTTTGATAGCACAACAACAATACGAGGCTCTTCGGAAGGGAAATGATTTGGAGTGGTGGTTCGTGATTGTGGTTCAGCTTTACGTAGGTTAAAACTTATTTTTTTTAGACTTAGATTAGTTAGATTCTATATATTATGAGTTTCTTGATATTTAGAAAGGATTTGGAATAGATTTCAGGCTTACATTATCTATATTCATATTTTGGCCATTTTCGAGACTTAAGATTTGTAAGTTTGTCAATAACCCATGTTTTGGGAGTAGGTTTATTGGAAACAATATTTGAATTCATGAAGATAGAAATTTTAAAGTCCGAATTATTAAGAAAATAATTTTAAAAATCATTTTACCTAGCGCATATCAATGAATAGAATTTTATTTGGTAAATTACATAATTATTATTTCAAATGTATTCGAGTTTTATAAAAGGGGAAATAGTGATTTTGGTGCTCAAGTTATTAGCTTATTGCAATTGATCTTTGTGTTATTTAACTTAGCATATTTGATCTTTAATTAATTAAAATATTTTATCTTAATCCCTAAAGCTAACGAATGTTAATTTTTTTTTTTTTAAAGAACACAAAGTAATTAACAAAATTTACACAAGGGAAGAGTTAGAGGCGAAAGAATACACACTATATTGTGATTTTTAAAAAGGGAAAAGGGTCTGATATACCCCTCAACTTTGTCATTTAGAGTTGATATACCCCTTGTTACAAAAGTGGCTCATATATACCCCTATTTGTAAACAAATGGCTCACATATACCCTTTTCCTTTAACGGAAATGAAAAAAAAATATAATTTTAATCTAAATTTTTATTTTATTTTTCTAAAAAGTATAATCCCATATGAGTAAATTTAATCCTCGTCAAACATATTTTTTTTGACTTTTTTTTTGTTTCAATGACTAATTTATAATTATTATTTTGATAGTCAAATTTATTTATGTTTAATATTCTTGTAAAACTTATTGTAGATGACCAAATTTTTTCTTCGAATACGAAATTAAATTACAATACACAAAAAAAATAGTTTAATTTTTTTTCTTTAAACTAAGGAATGAAAGAATAAAATAAAATAAGAATAAGAAATTCAAATAATTATAATAAAAGAAGTTAAAAAATAATTTATGTATGAAAAAAATTAAAATATACCTTGAACTTTGATAGAAGAATCATATATACCCCTAAATAATTTTTTTTTAAAAAATTAGAAGTAATAAATATAAATTTAAAACTAATTTTTTAACTTCCG